>NC_047103.1:171393701-171517121 GCF_902500255.1 Thalassophryne amazonica
TCAGTGCTGCTTTTGATACTGTTGACCATAAAATTTTATTACAGGGATTAGAGCATGCCATAGGTATTAAAGGCACTGCGCTGTGGTGGTTTGAATCATATTTATCTAATAGATTACAATTTGTTCATGTAAATGGGGAATCGTCTTCACAGACTAAGGTTAATTATGGAGTTCCACAAGGTTCTGTGCTAGGACCAATTTTATTCACTTTATACATGCTTCCCTTAGGCAGTATTATTAGACGGCATTGCTTAAATTTTCATTGTTACGCAGATGATACCCAGCTTTATCTATCCATGAAGCCAGAGGACACACACCAATTAGTTAAACTGCAGGATTGTCTTACAGACATAAAGACATGGATGACCTCTAATTTCCTGCTTTTACACTCCGATAAAGCTGAAGTTATTGTTCTTGGCCCCACAAATCTTAGAAACATGGTGTCTAACCAGATCCTTACTCTGGATGGCATTACCCTGACCTCTAGTAATACTGTGAGAAATCTTGGAGTCATTTTTGATCAGGATATGTCATTCAAAGTGCATATTAAACAAATATGTAGGACTGCTTTTTTGCATTTACGCAATATCTCTAAAATTAGAAAGGTCTTGTCTCAGAGTGATGCTGAAAAACTAATTCATGCATTTATTTCTTCTAGGCTGGACTATTGTAATTCATTATTATCAGGTTGTCCTAAAAGTTCCCTGAAAAGCCTTCAGTTAATTCAAAATGCTGCAGCTAGAGTACTAACTGGGACTAGAAGCAGAGAGCATATCTCACCCATATTGGCCTCTCTTCATTGGCTTCCTGTTAACTGTAGAATAGAATTTAAAATTTAAAAAGGTTTTGAATAATCAGGTCCCATCTTATCTTAGGAACCTCATAGTACCATATCACCCCAATAGAGCACTTCGCTCTCAGACTGCAGGCTTACTTGTAGTTCCTAGGGTTTGTAAGAGTAGAATGGGAGGCAGAGCCTTCAGCTTTCAGGCTCCTCTCCTGTGGAACCAGCTCCCAATTCAGATCAGGGAGACAGACACCCTCTCTACTTTTAAGATTAGGCTTAAAACTTTCCTTTTTGCTAAAGCTTATAGTTAGGGCTGGATCAGGTAACCCTGAACCATCCCTTAGTTATGCTGCTATAGACGTAGACTGCTGGGGGGTTCCCATGATGCACTGAGTGTTTCTTTCTCTTTTTGCTCTGTATGCACCACTCTGCATTTAATCATTAGTGATTGATCTCTGCTCCCCTCCACAGCATGTCTTTTTCCTGGTTCTCTCCCTCAGCCCCAACCAGTTCCAGCAGAAGACTGCCCCTCCCTGAGCCTGGTTCTGCTGGAGGTTTCTTCCTGTTAAAAAGGAGTTTTTCCTTCCCACTGTCGCCAAGTGCTTGCTCACAGGGGGTCATTTTGACCGTTGGGGTTTTACATAATTATTGTATGGCCTTGCCTTACAATATAAAGCGCCTTGGGGCAACTGTTTGTTGTGATTTGACGCTATATAAATAAAATTGATTGATTGATTGATTGATTAACCATGACCCTCGATGATTCTTTGCCCACCTTAACCATGACCCCCCGATGATTCTTTACCCACATTAACCATGACCCCCCGATGATTCTTTAACCACCTTAACCATGACCCCCCGATGATTCTTTACCCACATTAACCATGACCCCCCGATGATTCTTTACCTGCATTAACCATGACCCCCCGATGATTCTTTACCTGCATTAACCATGACTCCCCGATGATTCTTTACCCACATTAACCATGACCCCCGATGATTCTTTACCCACATTAACCATGACTCCCGATGATTCTTTACCTGCATTAACCATGACCCCCCCATGATTCTTTACCTGCATTAACCATGACCCCCCGATGATTCTTTACCTGCATTAACCATGACCCCCCGATGATTCTTTACCTGCATTAACCATGACCTCCCGACGATTCTTTACCTGCATTAACCATGACCCCCGATGATTCTTTACCTGCATTAACCATGACCCCCCCATGATTCTTTACCTGCATTAACCATGACCCCCCGATGATTCTTTACCTGCATTAACCATGACCCCCCGATGATTCTTTACCTGCATTAACCATGACCCCCCGATGATTCTTTACCCACATTAACCATGACCCCCCGATGATTCTTTACCTGCATTAACCATGACCCCCGATGATTCTTTACCTGCATTAACCATGACCTCCCGACGATTCTTTACCTGCATTAACCATGACCTCCCGACGATTCTTTACCTGCATTAACCATGACCCCCGATGATTCTTTACCTGCATTAACCATGACCTCCCGACGATTCTTTACCTGCATTAGCCATGACTCCCTATGATTCTTTACCTGCATTAACCATGACCCCCGATGATTCTTTACCCACATTAACTATGATCCCCCCAATGATTCTTTACCCACATTAACTATGACCCCCCCAATGATTCTTTACCCACATTAACCATGACCCCCGATGATTCTTTACCTGCATTAACCATGACCCCCGATGATTCTTTACCTGCATTAACCATTACTCCCGATGATTCTTTACCTGCATTAACCATGACCCCCGATGATTCTTTACCTGCATTAACTATGACCCCCCCAATGATTCTTTACCCGCATTAACCATTACTCCCCCCATCAGGGGTTATAATGACTTCATAAAGACCTGATGGGGTAAAATGTGTCTGAGCACCCTCTGCTGGTTGGTGGTGTTATTGTGGAGGTTTGTGTGATTGGACCTTTTTATTTTAACATTAATCATCAAGCAGGTTGTGTTGGTTGACTCTTTACTTTTTTTAACAAAGCACTTTTCATGAAGCTTTGTTATATGGTTGAACTTTGCCTGAAGTGGAAACCAGGAACCGCAGCAGTGGTCTTTGACTGTGATCTGGAGGGTTCTGGACCCTTCAGATCAGGAGGTTTTTCTGTCTGCAGGTCCAGTGGTGGTTTTGTTTGGCTTCCAGGCCTCAGGCTGCGTCTGATGTGTCACATGGAGCTTTGTGGTAAATATCTGAAGGACTCGCTTTGTGATTCACTGCCGTCTCTCCGGCAGCTGTCCTGTGACTGCTTGACAAACCTGAGACTGGAAATAATAGATTTCATTTTAATCTCTAAACCAGAAATAACAGGAACCAGAAACTGGAACCAGAAAGAGTCCACAGTTCCTGTTGTGGTGTCATTCATCGGATTGTTCCCTCAATAAGTCGTGATGTCAGAAAGATCTCATTCAAGTTGAGTGGGACAAGTTTTTAATTCTGTCTTGTCATCTCACTCTTTCTATAGAATGCATTTCTAAATTCCTCAAAGTGTCAAATTTCCATGGGTGAAAAAATTAATGATGTATAATTTGTTTAGAAAGTATGGCTCAGTATTTTGTTGTAACTGAGGTCAGGTCCAGTCTGGGAGCACAAGACATTGTCTTTGGTCATTTCAGACATTGTGTTTGATAATTTGAGACTGTTTTGTAATTTGTAACATTGTGTTCAGCAATTTGTGACAGTGTGTTTGATCATTTGAGACTGTTTTATAATTTGTGACATTGTGTTCAGTAATTTGTGACATTGTGTTCAGTAATTTGTGACATTGTGTTCAGTAATTTGGGACATTGTGTTTGGCAATTTGGGACATTGTGTTTAGTAATTTGGAACAGTGTGTTTAGTCATTTTGGACAGTGTGTTTAGTAATTTGGGACCGCGTGGTTGGTAAATTGGGGCATTGTGTTTGGTAATTTGGGACAGTGTGTTTAGTTATTTGGAACAGTGTGTTTAGTAATTTGGGACAGTGTGTTTAGTAATTTGGAACAGTGTGTTTGGTAATTTGGGACATTATATTGGTAATTTGAGACATTGTGTTTGGTGATTTGGAACAGTGTTTGGTAATTTGGGACATTGTGTTTAATAATTTGGGACATTATGTTTAGTAATTTGGGACAGTGTGTTTGTAATTTGGGACAGTCTGTTTAGTAATTTGAAACCGTGTATTTAGTAATTTGGGACAGTGTGTTCAATAATTTGGAACAGTGTGTTCAGTAAAATGGGACATTGTGCTTGGTAATTTGGGACTGCATGTTAGGTAAATTGGGACATTGTGTTTGGTAATTTGGGACAGTGTGTTTAGTAATTTGAAACAGTGTGTTTGGTCATTTGGGACAGTGTGTTTGATAATTTGGGACTGTTTTGTAATTTGTGACATTGTGTTCAGTAATTTGTAACAGTGTGTTTGATAATTTGGGACATTGTGTTTGGCAATTTGGGACATTGTGTTTAGTAATTTGGAACAGTGTGTTTAGTCATTTTGGACAGTGTGTTTAGTAATTTGGGACCGCGTGGTTGGTAAATTGGGGCATTGTGTTTGGTAATTTGGGACAGTGTGTTTATTTATTTGGAACAGTGTGTTTAGTAATTTGGGACAGTGTGTTTGATAATTTGGGACAGTGTGTTTGGTAATTTGGGACATTATATTTGGTAATTTGGGACATTGTGTTTGGTAATTCGGAACAGTGTTTAGTAATTTGGGACAGTGTGTTTAGTAATTTGGGACATTCTGTTTAGTAATTTGGGACAGTGTGTTTGTAATTTGGGACAGTCTGTTTAGTAATTTGAAACAGTGTGTTTAGTCATTTTGGACAGTGTGTTTAGTAATTTGGAACAGTGTGTTTAGTCATTTTGGACAGTGTGTTTAGTAATTTGGAACAGTGTGTTCAGTAATTTGGGACATTGTGCTTGGTAATTTTGGACTGCATGTTAGGTAAATTGGGACATTGTGTTTGGTAATTTGGGACAGTGTGTTTAGTAAATTTGAAACAGTGTGTTTGGTAATTTGGGACAGTGTGTTTAGTTATTTGAAACAGTGTGTTTGGTCATTTGTGACATTATGTTTGGTAATTTGGGACATTGTGTTTAGTAATTTGGAACAGTGTTAGTCATTTGGAACAGTGTGTTTAGTCATTTGGAACAGTGTCTTTGGTAATTTGGGACAGTGTGTTTGGTAATTTGGGACATTGTGTTTAGTAATTTGGAACAGTGTGTTGGTAATTTGGGACAGTGTGTTTGGTAATTTGGGACATTGTGTTTAGTAATTTGGAACAGTGTCTTTGGTAATTTGGGACAGTGTGTTTGGTAATTTGGGACATTGTGTTTAGTAATTTGGAACAGTGTCTTTGGTAATTTGGGACAGTGTGTTTGGTAATTTGGGACATTGTGTTTAGTAATTTGGAACAGTGTGTTTGGTAATTTGGGACAGTGTGTTTAGTAATTTGGAACAGTATGTTTGGTCATTTGGGACATTGTTTTTGTAATTTGAAACAGTGTGTTTGGTCATTTGGGACATTGTGTTTGTAATTTGGAACAGTGTGTTTGGTAATTTTGGGACATTATGTTTGGTAATTTGGGACATTATGTTTGGTAATTTGGGACATTGTGTTTGGTAATTTGGGACATTATGTTTGGTAATTTGGGACACTGTGTTATGTAATTTGGGACATTATGTTTGGTAATTTGGGACATTATGTTCAGTTGAGGGCAGCACGGTGACTTAGTAGTTAGCACTGTTGCCTCACAGCGAGGTCATGGGTTCAATTCCCGTGGAGTTTGCATGTTCTCCCCGTGTTTGCGTGGATTTCCTCCGGGTGCTCCGGTTTCCTCCCACATCCAAAGACATGCGGGTTAGGTGGATTGGAATCTTTAAAATTGTCCTTAGGTGTGCGTGTGGGTCTGTCTGTTTGTCTATTTGTGACCCTGCGACAGACTGGCGTCCTGTCCTGGGTGTACCCCGCCTCACGCCCTATGACTGCTGGGATAGGCTCCAGCCCCCCGCGACCCTTAATTGGACTAAGCGGTGGAAGATGGATGGATGTTCAGTTGACACTTTATTTAAATCTTGACCTCTGACCCAGAAAAAGGTTCCAGAGAATGTGTTGGGTCTGAGGATGTGGTGGCTGGAAGAGACGAGGACTGGGGGAGGAGACGAGGACTGGGGGAGGATCCTCCCCCGTGACTGTCTCATGACTGTGTCTCCGTGGCCTGGGTCCTTTCAGACCCACGTGTGTCCTGCTGGCTGCTACACAGGGACCTTTTGTCTTCCTCAGCTGATGGTGTTTCTAGGGACAGTTTGACGGAGGATGCTGAGGCTGCTGCTGCTCGGGCTGCTGGGCTGCAGCGGAGTCACCGCGCCGCTCGAACGACACGAGCACGGTGAGTCCAACCACGCAGACACCGCCGCCAGACACGCCCACTGAGACACACAAATGTTCACAAACTCTTTCATTTTAATGTTGCAGGTGCGGAATCAGTTTCCTGAAAACTTGAATAATACGACCCCTTTAAGAAATATTTAGCAGTTTACATCATTTTTTTATTTATTTATTTATTTGTTTGTTGATGGCTCGGGGATTGTGGCCGGACTGTTCCACTACATAATGTTACGCTTTATATTTCCAGATAAAAATAAAAACATTTTCACCACTTTTATGAAAATCAGCTCGTTAATTTTTGTTTGGGATAAAAAATAAACGTCAGGTGACGACAAAGAAAATATTTCAGATCACAAAAAAAAAAACAAAAAAAAAAAACAGAAAAGCTCAAACTGCTGCTTTTCTGTTTTTTTTTCTTTCAGTGTCTTAAAGATGATCTAAACCGATCATCACTCTGCTGATGAAAACTTTCTTTGTTTCCTCTCAGCAAAGACAAAATAAAGAAAATAAATGGACTGCATTTATATCGATCTTTTCTATCTGCATCAGGCGCGCAAAACGCTTTAAAATAATGCCTCACATTCACCCCAATGTCAGGGTGCTGCCATACAAGGTGCTCACTACACACCAGGAGCCAGGGGCGTAGTACCAAATTCTGGGCCTCAGGTACTAGCCCCCCCCCCCCCCACACACACACACTGTTATTTTCTTTTTTATTAACACAAACAAATTTCTAATGTGTAGTCAAACCAGGTCTAAATCATGTATACCTTAGATCACACCTGGGAATCAGAACCATTTTTAAAGTTGGGGGAGCAGTATTGAGTTGGGGGGTCTGGGGGACCAAATTGCACCATTTTCTGGAAAAATGGTGCAATTTGGTGCATTCCCATCTGTTAAAATGCACAGGAAGGCACCAAATTGCACCATTTTTCCAGAAAATGGTGCAATTTGGTCCCCCAGACCCCCCAACTCAATATAGCTAGCTTTCAAGCTCACCTCTCTTTTCAAAGAATTTGGTTAGCAGCTGCTTTCCCTCATTTAATTTTCTTTCCCTGTCCTTTTTTTCCTCTTCTTTTTTGAAATCCGGACTTTGTGTTATGTGTCGGACGCAGCCCGGAGAACCGACCAGCGTTTGAAGGACCCAGTATAAAATAAGCAGAGCACGGTACAAAGGATAACAGAGTTTAATGAACATAACAGTGCTGTGAAAAAATATAAAAGTGCGCGGTCTGGCGTGGTGGTTTTTGCGGTGCGCTCCCAGCAGCGCCAACGGTCCGGAGCCAGAACCAATTCGGACCCAAGGACCCCGCCGACACCCCCCAGGTGGCCGCGACAAACCGAGTCTGTGAAAGAAGGAACCATTATGTGAGTCCACACTCAACACACAGCGAGACCACTCAAAGGTGTACAAACAGCAAACACTTCCTGGCTTAATTGCAAATCAGCTTCCCACCCTGCAGGCATAGAACACCCTGTTCACAAAACTCCACTGCAGTGGAAGCTGATTTAAACGACCAACATACAGCTCAATATAATAAGGTGTGAGGGACACCACATTTACTGACTGTATAAATGTTAGTCACAAAATGTGACGTACCTCAGGAAGTGTGCTGACGAGCGTGAGACCTCACCCCCTCCTCTTTCACAGACCGTGCATCAAACCTGGACGTTCTCTGCATCCACTGATGATGAGATGGCTCCTGAGACGACGATCTCACCCGTCTGGTCACAAGGTCGAGTCTCTGGCAAATACACACTGTGTACTCCAGTCTTAAATGCCACCATGTTCCAATCCATATAGATGCACCACAGCTGTGAGTCCTGACGAGCCGCAGGTGATCAGCCTCAGGTGATCAGGGTGAGGTCCTGATAAACTCAGCTACACAGCCACTCAGTCCCAAATGCAAGCCACCTGGAAGGAAAAACAAAAGACAGGACAGAAAACAGAAACAAAAGGCAGCCAGGCCCCCCCCAGCCACACAACACTAAGGAAAGACGTCTTATTTCAGCCTAAACACTAGGGCTGCAACTAACAATTATTTTAGTAACAGATTTATCGGTTTGAGTTTGTAACAAAGTTATGTTATATTCTCATCAAAAACATACCTGGAGTAGCATTTTGTTTTATTTTGCACATACATACAACCCCTGGCAAAAATGATGGAATCACCGGCCTCGGAGGATGTTCATTCAGTTGTTTAATTTTGTAGAAAAAAAGCAGATCACACACATGACACAAAACTAAAGTCATTTCAAATGGCAACTTTCTGGCTTTAAGAAACACTATAAGAAATCAGGAAAAAAAAATTGTGGCAGTCAGTAACGGTTACTTTTTTAGACCAAGCAGAAGGGAAAAAATTATGGAATCATTCAATTCTGAGGAAAAAATTATGGAATCATGAAAAACAAAAGAACACTCCAACACATCACTAGTATTTTGTTGCACCACCTCTGGCTTTTATAACAGCTTGCAGTCTCTGAGTCATGGACTTAATGAGTGACAAACAGTACTCTTCATCAATCTGGCTCCAACTTTCTCTGATTGCTGTTGCCAGATCAGCTTTGCAGGTTGGAGCCTTGTCATGGACCATTTTCTTCAACTTCCACCAAAGATTTTCAATTGGATTAAGATCCGGACTATTTGCAGGCCATGACATTGACCCTATGTGTCTTTTTGCAAGGAATGTTTTCACAGTTTTTGCTCTATGGCAAGATGCATTATCATCTTGAAAAATGATTTCTTCATCCCCAAACATCCCTTCAATTGATGGGATAAGAAAAGTGTCCAAAATATCAACGTAAACTTGTGCATTTATTGATGATGTAATGACAGCCATCTCCCCAGTGCCTTTACCTGACATGCAGCCCCATATCATCAATGACTGTGGAAATTTACATGTTCTCTTCAGGCAGTCATCTTTATAAATCTCATTGGAACGGCACCAAACAAAAGTTCCAGCATCATCACCTTGCCCAATGCAGATTCGAGATTCATCACTGAATATGACTTTAATCCAGTCATCCACAGTCCACGATTGCTTTTCCTTAGCCCATTGTAACCTTGTTTTTTTCTGTTTAGGTGTTAATGATGGCTTTCGTTTAGCTTTTCTGTATGTAAATCCCATTTCCTTTAGGAGGTTTCTTACAGTTCGGTGACAGACGTTGACTCCAGTTTCCTCCCATTCGTTCCTCATTTGTTTTGTTGTGCATTTTCGATTTTTGAGACATATTGCTTTAAGTTTTCTGTCTTGACGCTTTGATGTCTTCCTTGGTCTACCAGTATGTTTGCCTTTAACAACCTTCCCATGTTGTTTGTATTTGGTCCAGAGTTTAGACACAGCTGACTGTGAACAACCAACATCTTTTGCAACATTGTGTGATGATTTACCCTCTTTTAAGAGCTTGATAATCCTCTCCATTGTTTCAATTGACATCTCTCGTGTTGGAGCCATGATTCATGTCAGTCCACTTGGTGCAACAGCTCTCCAAGGTGTGATCACTCCTTTTTAGATGCAGACTAACGAGCAGATCTGATATGATGCAGGTGTTAGTTTTGGGGATGAAAATTTACAGGGTGACTCCATAATTTTTTCCTCAGAATTGAGTGAGTCCATATTTTTTTCCTCTGCTTGGTCTAAAAAAGTAACTGTTACTGACTGCCACAGTCTTTTTTTCCTGATTTCTTATAGTGTTTCTTAAAGCCAGAAAGTTGCCATTTGAAATGACTTTAGTTTTGTGTCATGTCTGTGATCTGCTTTCTTTCTACAAAATTAAACAACTGAATGAACATCCTCCGAGGCCGGTGATTCCATAATTATTGCCAGGGACATCACCGACACACCACAAAGAGATTTCCATCAGGTTTAGATGCCTACAGCAACTATCTCATCCACCAACAACATATTACAGCAAGAGTCCACAAAACTCTTTTAAAGGCCTGACTAAAGTGTAATATGTTATATTTAATAAGATATTTTCATGAAAAAGACACAAATGTGCAGTTTACTGCATTTTATTTTTTTCTTGTGTAAAAACACAACTTAGATGTGGTTTGACCGAAACAAATTGTCATTAAACTTAAATAAAACAGGGATGAAGTGGAAGTTTAAGAGTCACTAGGTGTTCACAGGAAACGCTTATTTATTTCTATATTTATCTATTTATGTTCCTTGTTAGTTGGTTTTATCTTTTCTGTTGTTTTGTTTTATCACATTCTTTTTGTCTGTTTCTCTAAAACTGTATTGTACCATTATTAGTTATTATTACTAGTATTGTTGTTGTTGCTATTATTAATATATAAATAAAATTAAAAATTAAAAATATTACAATTTGTAATACATTTGACTCTTTTACGACAACAAATTCTGAGCCATTAATTATTATACAGAAAATAAATGTACACAAACTGTGCTGAGATGCAAACAGCTTAATGCTAATTTTAACATTGAAAACGCCATAGACATGCTAACGTGTTAGCATCGATCCCATTTTTAACTTATAAAATACATTTATCAACTTTCAGAAGACCATAACAGGTCAGATTAACATAAAAAAGGTAAACATTACTCACAGACATATGCTCTTTGGGGTTTTACCGGGGAAAAATTAAGATAAAGTGAAATAAAACAAAGAACGAACGAAGCAGCAGATCGAAGCACTGCTTCACTGGTTCAAGATTCAAAGCAAAGCCGCGCTGCAGAAACGGTTGATTATATGGAAGAAACAAAACTTTTGCGGTAAAACAAAGTTATTTAGCAAGTAATCGATGACTAAATTAGTTGGCAACTATTTTAATAATCCATTTTAATTGATTAACTTGATTAGTTGTTTCAACTATGCTAAACACCTCATGCTGTCAGATCCCGTGTGTGTGTGTGTGTGTGTGTGTGTGTGTGTGTGTGTGTGTGTGTGTGTGTGTGTGTGGCAGCGTGCCACCTGTGCGCCCGGACTAAACCATTGTACAAGGGGTGCAGGGGTGGAAGGGCCCTCAGAGATCTTTCAATATTATTGTTAGAGCAGAATTATGTTTCGCGACATTTATACATTAATTCTGATTATATTCTTTCACAACGTGAATTGTATGGACATTAATAACATGCAACACAAAAATGTATTTAATGCGTTTTTTTTGTGCCCCCATGCTCTGGGTCCTTTACCCTCCCCCAGTCCAACGCCCCTGCCAGGAGCGACTAGGAGATTAAGGACTTTGCCCAAAGGCCCTTAGTGATTTTCCAGTCAGGCTGGGATTTGAACCGAAGATCCTCTGGTGTCAAGCCCAACGCTTAACCACTAGACCATCACCTCCCAAAGGAGGTGTCCAGTTTGAAAAACGTCCAGTTTTAATCAGCGGACCGATTCTGTCTCCAAAAGTCTTTATTCTCCAGTTCATATTAAATAAATAAATCAGATGTGTGGCTGTAAATTCTGTGAGCTAAATTTCTTCAAGCACAGAAAAGTCAAAGTATGCATTTTAAGGTTTTGTGTGAAATGTGTTTTTATCCAGTGTGTACATTTAAATTTTGTATTTCATATTAAATCTCTGCAAAGTCCAAAAAATATTCATCGGTATGTGAAGAAATTCTCTTTTTGAAAGAAAAATTTTGACCTGAAGCAAGTCATTGTAGATGTCTGTGACATATGTCACAGATATCCATAATCTGGATTTCTGCTCTGTGGGACACGCCCACTGAACCGGGGCTAAAGTGTGCTGGTCTGTTTTATATTCTGGGTTAATCCCGTTCAAACCACCAGGAGCCAGAGGATAAGATGTGCCCCCTAGTGGTAGCATTTTTAAAATGTATTTGAGGGAACGTTATTGCTGTAAAACCCTCAGACGGCAACATTAGTCCCTGTTTTCAGCACCTCTGAGTCGTCACTAGGCAACCGTCTGCAGCTAATCAGAATTTAGGTGCCATTGGGCGTGACGGCTTTAAGAGTACAGCCAGCGCATCGGGCATGTTGATGGAAGCCAATCACAGCACAAAGAACAAAACAAGGCAGTCAGTAAACCGGCCACTGTCTCCTTCATGCCGCTAAACATCCTTCTGCTTCAAGTAACTGCCAATATAATCGCACAATTATCTGATACCGTCGGTTTCTGCTTGAATGTTTTCAGGCCTGCAGTGGAAAATTGATTGTTGTCTGCAAACAGCATGATGTCAAACCGCTGACAATCCTGCCCCCTGCTGGCAGCCCCCAAAAAATCATTAAAGGGCATATTACACTCGAATCAACACTCACTCATCTTCAGCTGCTTACTCCAATTACAGCTTACAGGGGGTGGAGCCTATCCCAGCAGTCATAGGGCATGAGGCGGGGTTCACCCTGGAGAGGATGTCAGTCTGTTACAGCGACACATAGAGAAAAACCAACACAGACACACCTATGGACAATTATAAAGTCTCCATTTCATTGAACCTGCATGTCAGTGGATGTGGGAGGAAGCCGAAGCACCTGGAGGAATCCCACACAGACACGGGGAGAACACGCAAACTCCACACACAAAGGACACAGAATGCTATCCAAGCCACTGTGCTACCAATAACTGAAAGACTGGGTACCAGCAGCCAAAACCCATTTCAGCCGCTGGTACCTGCGATCTAGTTCTTTCGGTCATGACCCAACCCTCATGGCCATAGGTGAGACTAGGAAGGAAGACTGACCAGTAGATCGAGAGCTTCGCCTATTGGCTCAGCTCCCTTTTCGTCACAACAGGACGGTAGAGCGAATGCAACAACGCCCCTGCTGTGCCGATTCTCCAGCCAATCTCACACTCCATTGTCCCCTCACTTGTGAACAAGACCCTGAGGTACTTGAACTCCTTCACTTCAGGACAGACCTTGTCCTCTACCCAGTGTAGGCAATCCATCAGTTTCCTGCTGAGAACCATGGGCTCAGATTTAGAGGTGCTGATCCTCATCCCAGCCGCTTCACACTCGGCTGTGAACGGATCCAATGAGTGTTGGAGATCACATGTCAATGAAGCCAACAGGACCACCTCATCTGCAAAAAGCAGTGATGAGACCCTGAGCCCACCAAACTGGAAGCTCTCCTCCCCCGGACTACGCCTCGATATCCTATCCATGAATATCACAAACAAGACTGGTGACAAGGCTCAGCCCTGGCTGAGGCCAACCCCCACCGGAAATGAGTCTGACTTAATCAATCAATCAATCAATCAATTTTTTTATATAGCGCCAAATCACAACAAACAGTTGCCCCAAGGCGCTTTATATTGTAAGGCAAGGCCATACAATAATTATGTAAAACCCCAACGGTCAAAACGACCCCCTGTGAGCAAGCACTTGGCTACAGTGGGAAGGAAAAACTCCCTTTTAACAGGAAGAAACCTCCAGCAGAACCAGGCTCAGGGAGGGGCAGTCTTCTGCTGGGACTGGTTGGGGCTGAGGGAGAGAACCAGGAAAAAGACATGCTGTGGAGGGGAGCAGAGATCGATCACTAATGATTAAATGCAGAGTGGTGCATACAGAGCAAAAAGAGAAAGAAACAGTGCATCATGGGAACCCCCCAGCAGTCTAAGTCTATAGCAGCATAACTAAGGGATGGTTCAGGGTCACCTGATCCAGCCCTAACTATAAGCTTTAGCAAAAAGGAAAGTTTTAAGCCTAATCTTAAAAGTAGAGAGGGTGTCTGTCTCCCTGATCTGAATTGGGAGCTGGTTCCACAGAGAGGAGCCTGAAAGCTGAAGGCTCTGCCTCCCATTCTACTCTTACAAACCCTAGGAACTACAAGTAAGCCTGCAGTCTGAGAGCGAAGCGCTCTATTGGGGTGATATGGTACTACGAGGTCCCTAAGATAAGATGGGACCTGATTATTCAAAACCTTATAAGTAAGAAGAAGAATTTTAAATTCTATTCTAGAATTAACAGGAAGCCAATGAAGAGAGGCCAATATGGGTGAGATATGCTCTCTCCTTCTAGTCCCCGTCAGTACTCTAGCTGCAGCATTTTGAATTAACTGAAGGCTTTTTAGGGAACTTTTAGGACAACCTGATAATAATGAATTACAATAGTCCAGCCTAGAGGAAATAAATGCATGAATTAGTTTTTCAGCATCACTCTGAGACAAGACCTTTCTGATTTTAGAGATATTGCGTAAATGCAAAAAAAGCAGTCCTACATATTTGTTTAATATGCGCTTTGAATGACATATCCTGATCAAAAATGACTCCAAGATTTCTCACAGTATTACTAGAGGTCAGGGTAATGCCATCCAGAGTAAGGATCTGGTTAGACACCATGTTTCTAAGATTTGTGGGCCAAGTACAATAACTTCAGTTTTATCTGAGTTTAAAGCAGGAAATTAGAGGTCATCCATGTCTTTATGTCTGTAAGACAATCCTGCAGTTTAGCTAATTGGTGTGTGTCCTCTGGCTTCATGGATAGATAAAGCTGGGTATCATCTGTGTAACAATGAAAATTTAAGCAATACCGTCTAATAATACTGCCTAAGGGAAGCATGTATAAAGTGAATAAAATTGGTCCTAGCACAGAACCTTGTGGAACTCCATAATTAACTTTAGTCTGTGAAGAAGATTCCCCATTTACATGAACAAATTGTAATCTATTAGACAAATATGATTCAAACCACCGCAGCGCAGTGCCTTTAATACGTATGGCATGCTCTAATCTCTGTAATAAAATTTTATGGTCAACAGTATCAAAAGCAGCACGAGGTCTAACAGAACAAGCACAGAGATGAGTCCACTGTCTGAGGCCATAAGAAGATCATTTGTAATCTTCACTAATGCTGTTTCTGTACTATGATGAATTCTAAAACCTGACTGAAACTCTTCAAATAGACCATTCCTCTGCAGATGATCAGTTAGCTGTTTTACAACTACCCTTTCAAGAATTTTTGAGAGAAAAGGAAGGTTGGAGATTGGCCTATAATTCGCTAAGATAGCTGGGTCAAGTGATGGCTTTTTAAGTAATGGTTTAATTACTGCCACCTTAAAAGCCTGTGGTACATAGCCAACTAACAAAGATAGATTGATCATATTTAAGATCGAAGCATTAAATAATGGTAGGGCTTCCTTGAGCAGCCTGGTAGGAATGGGGTCTAATAAACATGTTGATGGTTTGGATGAAGTAACTAATGAAAATAACTCAGACAGAACAATCGGAGGGAAAGAGTCTAACCAAATACCGGCATCATGAAAGCAGCCAAAGATAACGATACGTCTTTGGATGGTTATGAGTAATTTTTTCTCTATAGTTAAAATTTTGTTAGCAAAGAAAGTCATGAAGTCATTACTAGTTAAAGTTAATGGAATACTCAGCTCAATAGAGCTCTGACTCTTTGTCAGCCTGGCTACAGTGCTGAAAAGAAACCTGGGGTTGTTCTTATTTTCTTCAATTAGTGATGAGTAGAAGATGTCCTAGCTTTACGGAGGGCTTTTTTTATAGAGCAACAGACTCCTTTTTCCAGGCTAAGTGAAGATCTTCTAAATTAGTGAGACGCCATTTCCTCTCCAACTTACGGGTTATCTGCTTTAAGCTACGAGTTTGTGAGTTATACCACGGAGTCAGGCACTTCTGATTTAAAGCTCTCTTTTTCAGAGGAGCTACAGCATCCAAAGTTGTCTTCAATGAGGATGTAAAACTATTGACGAGATACTCTATCTCCCTTACAGAGTTTAGGTAGCTACTCTGCATCTGTGTTGGTATATGGCATTAGAGAACATAAAGAAGGAATCATATCCTTAAACCTAGTTACAGCGCTTTCTGAAAGACTTCTAGTGTAATGAAACTTATTCCCCACTGCTGGGTAGTCCATCAGAGTAATGTAAATGTTATTAAGAATGATCAGACAGAAGGGAGTTTCAGGGAATACTGTTAAGTCCTTCTATTTCCATACCATAAGTCAGAACAAGATCTAAGATATGATTAAAGTGGTGGGTGGACTCATTTACTTTTTGAGCAAAGCCATAGAGTCTAATAATAGATTAAATGCAGTGTTGAGGCTGTCATTCTCAGCATCTGTGGGATGTTAAAATCGCCCACTATAATTATCTTATCTGAGCTAAGCACTAAGTCAGACAAAAGGTCTGAAAATTCACAGAGAAACTCACAGTAACGACCAGGTGGACGATAGATAATAACAAATAAACTGGTTTTTGGGACCTTCCAATTGGATGGACAAGACTAGAGACAAGCTTTCAAATGAATTAAAGCTCTGTCTGGGTTTTTGATTAATTAATAAGCTGGAATGGAAGATTGCTGCTAATCCTCCGCCCCGGCCCGTGCTACGAGCATTCTGACAGTTAGTGTGACTCGGGGGTGTTGATCATTTAAACTAACATATTCATCCTGCTGTAACCAGGTTTCTGTTAGGCAGAATAAATCAATATGTTGATCAATTATTATATCATTTACCAACAGGGACTTAGAAGAGAGAGACCTAATGTTTAATAGACACATTTAACTGTTTTAGTCTGTGGTGCAGTTGAAGGTGCTATATTATTTTTTCTTTTTGAATTTTTATGCTTAAATAGATTTTTGCTGGTTATTGGTAGTCTGGGAGCAGGCCCGTCTCTACGGGGATGGGGTAATGAGGGGATGGCAGGGGGAGAGAAGCTGCAGAAAGGTGTGTAAGACTACAACTCTGCTTCCTGGTCCCAACCCTGGATAGTCACGGTTTGGAGGATTTAAGAAATTGGCCAGATTTCTAGAAATGAGAGCTGCTCCATCCAAAGTGGGATGGATGCCGTCTCTCCTAACAAGACCAGGTTTTCCCCAGAAGCTTGCCAATTATCTATGAAGCCCACCTCCATTTTTTGGACACCACTCAGACAGCCAGCAATTAAGGAGAACATGCGGCTAAACATGTCACTCCCGGTCCGATTGGGGAGGGGCCCAGAGAAAACTACAGGAGTCGGACATTGTTTTTGCAAAGTTACACACCGATTAATGTTAATTTTAGTGACCTCCGATTGGCGTAACCGGGTGTCATTACTTGCCGACGTGAATTACAATTCTTACCAAATTTACGCTTAGCCTTAGCCAGCAGTTTCAAATTCCTTCCATGTCGCTGCTCTGGCCCCCGGAAGACAATTGACTATGGTTGCTGGTGTCGCTAACTTCACATTTCTCAAAACAAAGTCGCCAATAACCAGAGTTTGATCCTCGGCGGGTGTGTCGTCGAGTGGAGAAAAACGGTTAGAGATGTGAACGGGTTGGCAGTGTACACGGGGCTTCTGTTTAGGGCTACGCTTCCTCCTCACAGTCACCCAGTCTGCCTGCTTTCCCGGCTGCTCGGGATCTGCCAGGGGGTAACTAACGGCGGCTAAGCTACCTTGGTCCGCACCAACTATAGGGGCCCGGCTAGCTGTAGAATTTTCCACGGTGCGGAGCCGAGTCTCCAATTCGCCCAGCCTGGCCTCCAAAGCTACGAATAAGCTACACTTATTACAAGTACCATTACTGCTAAAGGAGGCCGAGAGAATAACTAAACATTTCACACCCAGAGCAGAAACGTGCGGGAGAGACAGGAGAAGCCGCCATGCTAAATCGGCCTAAGAGCTAGTAGCTACGCTAAGCTAGCGGATTCCTAAAAACACGCAAAGTGAATAATGTGTAAATATTAGAGGTGATTCAGCAGAAGGAGTGCTTTAGTTAAGGCACGTAAAGATTACACTGGGAAACAAATCGTAATCTAGATAACTAGATCAATCTAACTGCGCAGATTAAACAGCTAACAGATACAGAAAAACACCGCTGTGCTCCGGAACAGGAAGTGATACAATACCGCAGTGAGAGCCAACCACCAGTAGAGGCTGGTGGTTGGCTCTGCCAAGCACCAGAACACAGCTCTCGCTTTGTGACTACAGAGATTGGATGGCCCTGAGAAGGGACCCCCTCACTCCATACTCCCACAGCACCTCCACAGTATCTCCTGGGGTACCCGATCATACGCCTTCTCCAAGTCCCCAAAACACATGTAGACTGGATGGGCATACTCCCAGGAACCCTCCAGGATCCTTGTGACAGTAAAGAGCTGGTCGGTTGTTCCATGACCAGGATGGAACCCCCATTGTTCTTCTTCAGTCAGAGGTTCGACTATCGGCCGACCCTCCTTTCCAACACACTGGAGTAGACTTTACCAGGGAGGCTGAGTACTGTGATGCCCCTGTAGTTGGCACACACTCTCTGGTCCCCCTTTTTAAATATGGGGACCAGACCCACTTTGCCACTCCTTAGGCACTGTCCCAAACCTCACGTAATGTTGAAGAGATGTCTCATCCAAGACAGTCCCTCCACACCATTGCATATGTCTCAGTGAGACTGAATAATAATGATTACATACGTGAAGGGGTGTCTCTGATTTCACTCCTGCTGTGTTCACACACACAAAGAATTATTGTTCCATTGTAAAAGACTGGCCGGTGTCCTGTGTGTAGCAGCTTAGCTTAGCTTATCGCAGTGTGATGCTGTGGGCCTGTAGTACAAACCACAACCACGGTTGGTTCCACGCTTTCGGGAGAGGAAACACATTTTCAGAATTTTCTACCTGGCCACAACAAAAGGACATGAATAAAATCTGTGGTTAGATCCCTCATGTTTTGAAGACCATTCTCACACTGTGCTGGGCTTCACTTCTTTTTGTATGAGTCACAGGATATATAATAAAAAACTCTACTCAAAATATTATCTATGTAAAATCTTTTCACCTAATAAGCAACACCAGTCATGTGACTACAACCTTGCAAAATACACATTTTAACCTTTTTAATGTATTCACCATCAAAGTCCACAAAAAAAACAGGTTTCACACTGTAAAAACCATTCACTTTAGGAGCATGACCTGAGATGATGTCATCAAAGTTCATATTCCTGACAGATTCATGTTTCTGAGCATTTATCAGCGGCAGGTGAAATCAGGCTAATTTCCATCCATCCATTTTCTTCCGCTTCATCCGAGGTCGGGTCGTGGGGGCAGCAGCTCAAGCAAAGCCGCCCAGACCTCCCAATCCAAAACACACCTCCCCCAGCTCCTCCGGGGGAACCCTGAGGTGTTCCCAAGCCAGCTGTGAGACATAGTCCCTCTTCCCGATGGGACGTGCCTGAAACACCTCTCCAGCGAGGCGTCCAGGGGGCATCCGAAAAAGATGCCCGAGCCATCTCAGCTGGCTCCTTTCGACGTGGAGGAGCAGCGGCTCAACTCCGAGCTCCTCCCAAGTGACTGAACTCCTCACCCTATCTCTAAGGGAGTGCCCAGCCACCCTGCGGAGGAAACTCATCTCGACCGCTTGTACTCGCGATCTTGTTCTTTCGGTCATGAGCCAAATCTCATGACCATAGGTGAGGGTCGGAACGTAGATCGATCGGTAAATTGAGAGCTTTGCCCCCCTACTCAGCTCTCTCTTCACGACGGTCCGATACAGTGACCACATCACTACAGACGCTGCACCGATCCGTCTGTCGATCTCACGCTCCATCCCTTCCTCGCGCGTAAACAAGACCCCGAGATACTTAAACTCCTCCACTTGAGGCAAGAACACTCCACCGACCTGAAGAGGGCAAGGCACCTTTTTCCAGTCGAGAACCATGGCCTCAGATTTGGAGGTGCTGATTTTCATCATGGACGTTTCACACTCGGCTGCAAACCACTCCAGTGCACGCTGGAGGTTCTGATTTAACGGAGCCAACAGAACCACATCATCCGCAAACAGCAGAGACAAGATTCTGTGGTTCCCAAACCAGACCCCTCTACACCTGACTGTTCCTAGAAATTCTGTCCATAAAGATAATGAACAGAACCGGTGACAAAGGGCAGCCCTGGCGGAGGCTGACGTGCACTGGAAACAGGCTTGACTTACTATCGGCAATGCGAACCAAGCTCCTGCTGAGGTTGTACAGGGACCGGATAGCCCTTAACAAAGGTCCCCAGACCCCGTACTCCTGGAGCACTCCCCACAGGGCGCCTAGAGGGACACGGTCGAACGCCTTCTCCAGATCCACAAAACACATGTGGACTGGTTGGGTGAGCTCCCATGAACCCTCGAGCACCCGATGGAGGGTGTAGAGCTGGTCCAATGTGCCTTGACCAGGACGAAAACCACACTGCTCCTCCTGAATCCGAGGTTTGACTATCGGTTGAATTCTCCTCTTCAGTACTCTGGAATAGACCTTACTGGGGAGGAGTGTGATCCCCCTGTAGTTGGAACACACCCTCCGGTCCCCCTTCTTAAACAAAGGGACCACCACCCCAGTCTGCCAATCCAGAGGCACTGTCCCTGACTGCCACACAATGTTGCAGAGACGTGTCAACCAAGACAGTCCCACAACATCCAGAGACTTAAGGTACTCTGGACAGATTTCATCCACCCCAGGAGCCTTGCCCGAGGACCTTTCTGACCACCTCGGGACTTTGGCCTGGGTGATGGATGAGTCCGCCTCTGAGTCCCCAGTGTCTGCTTCCTCTTCAGAAGACGTGACGATGGGATTGAGGAGATCCTCGAAGTATTCCTTCCACCGCTGGACAACATCCCCAGTCAGGGTCAACAGCTCCCCACCTGCACTGTAGACAGTGGTGGTGGAGAGCTGCTTCCACCTCCGGAGGTGTCGGACAGTTTGCCAGAATTTCTTTGAGGCCAACTGATAGTCCTCCTACATGGCCTCCCCAAACTCCTCCTTGAGTTTTTGCCTCTGTGACCTCACAGGCTGCAGCACGCTTGGCCTGCCGGTACCTGTCAGCTGCCTCCGGAGTTCCACCTGCCAACAAAGACAAGTAGGACTCCTTCTTCAGCTTGACGGCATCCCTTACTTCTGGTGTCCACCACCCGGTTCGGGGATTGCCACTGCGACAGGCACCAGAGACCCTGCGATCACAGCTGCGAGCGGCCGCATCAACAATGGAGGTGGAGAACACGGTCCACTCGGACTCCATGTCTCCAACCTCCCCCGCGATCTGGGAGAAGCTCTCCTGGAGGTGGAAGTTGAAGACCTCATTGACAGAGGGTTGCGACAGTCGTTCCCAGTAGACCCTCACAATACATTTGGGCCTGCCAGGTCTGACTGGCTTCCTCCCCTCCCAGCGGATCCAACTCACTACCAGGTGGTGATCGGTCGATCGACCTCCGGCTCAGGGTGTCCTGGTGCCATGTGCACTTATGGACACCCTTGTGCTCGAACATGGTGTTTGTCATGGACAAACTGTGGCTAGCACAGAGGTCCAACAACTGAACACCACTCTGGTTCAGATTGGGGAGGCCATGCTTCCCGAGCACCCCTCTCCAGGTCTCACTGTCGCTGCCCACGTGGGCGTTGAAGTCCCCCAGGAGAACAATGGAGTCCCCATTCGGAGCACTATCTTGTACCCCTCCCAGGCACTCCAAGAAGGTCAGGTACTCTGCACTGCCACTCGGCCCGTAGGCCGAGACAACAGCGAGAGACCTGTCCCCAACCCGAAGGCGTAGAGACGCAACCCTCTCGTTCACCGGGGTGAACCCCAACACATGGCGACTGAGCTGGGGAGCAATGAGCAATGCTACCCCACCTGCCGCCTCTCCCTGTAGGCAACGCCAGAAAAATGGAGCGTCCAGCCCCTCTCCAGGAGTTGGGTACCAGAGCCCAAGCTGTGCTTGGAGGTGAGCCCAACTATCTCTAGTCGGTACATCTCAACCTCCCTCACAAGCTCAGGCTCATTCCCCCCCAGCGAGATGGCATTCCACGTCCCAACAGCCAGAGGCTCGTGAGCGCGGACGGGCCGCCAGGCCACCCAGTCCTCTCTGCAACCAACCCCCATGGCTCCCTCTGCAGTTGGTGAACACACAGCAGGGCGGGCCCACGTCGCTCTTTCAGGCTGGGCCCGGACGGGCCCCGTGGGCTAAGGCCTGACCCCAGGCACTCGCGTGCGAGTCCCAACCCCAGACCTGACCTGACATCTGAACCAAAAAAGTTTGTTGATTTTTTTTTTTTTTAGATTCAGAATCCGTTCTTCACTGTGGTCTTCCATTCTTCACTTTGTTCCTCACAGTGGAAACTGGCAGCTGAAATCTCTGAGATAGGTTTTTGTATCCTTCCCCTAAACCATGATGTGAACAATCTGTTTTCAGGTCATTTGAGAGTTGTTTAGAGGCTCCCATGTTGCCACTCCTTAGAAGAGATGCAAAGAGGGGAAACATTTGCAAATGGACACCTCTAAATACCCTTTCTCATGATTGGATTCACCTGTGTAAGGAGGTCAAGGGTCAATGAGCTTACCAAACCATTTTGTGTTCCAATAATTAGTGCTAAATGTATTAAATCAATAAAATGACAAAGGTGCCCAAATTTATGCACCTGCCTAATTTTGTTTAAATAATTATTGCACACTTTCTGTAAATACTAGAAACTTCATTTCACTTCTCAAATATCAGTGTGTTTGTCTGCTATATGATATATTTAAGTGAAATTTCTGATCCAGACAACCAATGATTTATAAAGGAAAATCATGAAATCATCGGGCGGGCCCAAACCTTTACATACAACTGTTGGTAGCCATAGTTTAAGGGTGGTAATAAATTAAGCAGAGTTCCAGTAATGATTTTAACTGAAATTGCAGGAAATTAATATAAAGTTTGGTGAATAATTGCATTTATTATTTGGCACATTTAGTTGATGTTGTGTTTTCAGACATTTCCTTTGTTCAGAGCTTGTCTGGTTACCAGCGACTGATTCATGGTGAAATCAACCTCCATTTTTCACTGTTGTCAGCTAATATCCCTAATTTCTCCAAAAATATTTGTCCTATCAACTTTCCGCTTTGGCAGCGTTCATCCTTGACCCAAAATACAGAAACGTGCCAAACGGTAAATGTCAAGTGATCAGTATCGAAGCCCCACACACACACACACACAGAGGCCACTTGGCTTTAATATACAGATAAATAACGCCACGGCGGTGACTGACAGGGTCCAAGCAGTTGGAGCCATGAATAACCCGCCCATGGCTAAAACCCTCCTGTCCGCTGCCTCGTCCTCTGTCACCCTGACGTCCGTCCTTCAGCCTCCTCTCAGTCCGTCCTGTTGTCTCTATGACTGCGGTGGTGTTACAGCGCCCCCATCAGGACAAGTCATAGGTCAGTTTTGGTAAACAACTCCACAAAGGGTGATTTTCAAAACAGTACCTTATTGGGAGTTAAGGAGGGTTTAGGTGAATAAGATCCATCAAGTCTAGTTTGGCAGCCAAAACAGGAAAAACCACCAAAGATTTGTTCAATAACTTTAACTGGATTTGGTTTAAACCACTGTACGTTCCACATCTTATGAAGACTGAGGATAAATTGTTGAATGAATAGTTGGGGAGTAAAAAAAAAAGTTTTATCAGAAGTGGGCGGGGCTTAAATGGTTAGATGCAGAACCTGACATAGAATCCAGATTATTTTAGGCCTCCAGGTTCAGATGTATTGCCAAAAACCTATTGGGGTGGTTGCAGCGCCTCCATCAGGTTGATTGAGGTATGAGTTTTTGTGTAAGTTCACTAAGCTTGATTTCCTTCATGAGCTACAGCAATTTTTGTGAAATAAGCCACTCCCACTGAACTTTGGCAGAACTGTGGCAAAACGGAAACAACAAAAATCCATCCAGTACGACTCATGGTTCAGTGGTTGTTATAGCAACGCCATGAGGACAATGATGGTAGTTTTTTGGATGTGTATATTTTGTATATATGTTTGGTGTTGTGTGCATATATTGTTTGTTTGTGTGTGTCTGTGTGTATATATATATTTTTTTTTTGTGTATATATATATATATATATATATATATATATATATATATATATATATATATATATTTGTTGTGTGTATATATTTGTGTGCATATATTGGTTTGTGTGTGTGTGTGTATATATGTTTGAGATGAGATATACTTTATTGATCTCACAGTGCAGAAATTATGTTTACACTCTAGTTGCCTCAGACAGCAATTAGTCCACAATTATTACTTGTTTACTGTAATAATGGCACACATCAGAATTTTAAACAGCACATACACATTGACATTGTTTATGTGCACTAAGTTTGAAGGTGTCCGTTATCCGAATTGAGGCAAGTGGGCGAAGGCCATGCAGCAACCCTGAGATGCGCCGCCGTTGGCTTGGGGGGAGTCACGGGGGCTGCAGCTAAAACTGCACTGACCCCGCTGAAGAGGGAAGGAGTGAGGTGAGCAGACGCCGGAGTGGGGAGTGTTGATGTGGGATAGGAGGGGGTGGGGGAAGGGAATGGAGCATGCTTCAGTCCTGTGAAAAGCAGTTTTATTGCGGCTCTGGGCTTCGATTCTAATTTTTTCCTCCTCTTACTGACCGTCTGCCCCAGCTCTGTTTTATTAGTTATTTAGCATGGGTTTTGTTGGGGAAGTGTCGTGACACGGACCCACAACAGGGGGCGTTAAGAAGGGACAATGGAATAGCCAAAAAGTAACAATTTAATGTTGTGAAGGTGCACAACGTAATACAGACAGATACAAATATGCGTTATATCAATCCGACAAAAGGTGACGTGTGTGGCAGGCTCGAAGATAGGAGACGGTCCGGTGAGAGGAAAGCCGGAACCCACACAAGCCTCACCACCAACGGACCTGAAGAACACCGGAGCCGCCAAGCCCTGCGCCCCAGGTGGCCACTGTCTTCAGCAGTCAGACCCGGTACTGCTGGCAGAAAACAGAAACAGTTCTGGATGAGTGTGAGTTCGCACAATCAGTAATCCCACAGTCTGTGTTCAGTAAGGAGGGAGAACCTCCACCTCCAATCACACACTCGTGCAGCTCCTGTCTAACCACTTATCTGGTTGGGGTGTGAAGCGCAAGCCGTCGCTGATAACACCAAACGCCCAATCCCACAGATAAGGCAATCACCACAGGAAAACGGCCTGCAAAAGAAGTTCAGACTATTACACAAGGTTTTGTTCAGCAGAGAAATTACCTGATTGGTAGTTGATTTCTCAGCGGGGAGGTGGAGTTGCAGTCCCGGCCTTTATGGTGGTGGTGATGCGTGACAGCTGGCGTTGGATAGATGACAGCTGTCACCTCCAGCGGCTCCAACGCCCTCTCGTGCTTGGAGCCCGCACGCCAAGCAGGGCGCCATCTGGTGGTGGTGGGCCAGCAGTACCTCCTCTTCGGCGGCCCACACAGGTTTATTCTGTTCTATTTTGCTTTGCCACTTTGTTTCTTTGCTACTTTTATACTTTAGCCATTGTCCAATTCTGTTCTTGTTTTGTTCAGCCAGTTTGTGTTTTCATTGTTTACCACTGTTTATATTGTTCTTCTCATTTGTTATATATCTGTTGTGTGAATTCCTCTGGAGGAAAACAGTTGGGCAGTTTGACCTTCAGGCTTGATAAGCCTGTAATGTTATGGTTACAGCAGTGAAATCACTTTTTAACAGTTCCACTTGCACAACCAAATCCCAATTATGAATTAAGAATATTCACCGGCCTCTGAAATCTTCAACTTCAATTGCAAGGCACGCATCTGCTCCAAGATGTCATCCAATTTGTGTCTGAGTTCAAGAGTCACTGCAGTCTGAGAATGCACTGCCTTGCCAACCTTGTTAATCATGACGGACAAGCGAGGGGCCGTGGTTCTTGATGCTGCCATCTTGCCAATTTTCCAGTAGATCAGGGCAGCACATAAGCCAAAAGTACCAGCGCTGCTACCATAAGTCCAAAAATGAATAAATCCTCGATGTCCTCAACGGAGAAAGGTGCCAAGCATGCCACATGCCAAGACCCCCAGGAGTCGAGAACATAGCCCGCAGGATACGTTCCATCTGGGCAGGTAGGACCCCCGGAAAGACCAGCTGATCAATTCCATGGTTAATCCAATAGTAGTCCAATAGATCCAGAATCCAATATAATTTGAGGAATTCACAGTCTGGAGAAGTAGGGACTTAAAGGTTAAAAGCAGAGAGCACAGATAAGGAAGAGTGGAGGAGATGCGACCGCCCTCGTCGGAGTCCCAAGAGTTTGTTTGGGTGTGTGTGTATTTTTGTGTGTGTATATTTGTTTGTGTGTGTGTATATTAGTTTGTGTGTGTATATTTGTTTGTGTGTGTGTGGATATATATATATATATATATATATATATATTTGTTTGTTTGTGTGTCTATGTGTGTATAATATATATATTTGTGTGTGTGTGTATATATATTTGTGTGTATATATATTTGTGTGTGTATATATGTGTGTATATATTTGTGTGTGTATATATTTGTGTGTGTATATATTTGTGTGTGTATATTTGTTTGTGTGTGTGTATTTGTGTGTACGTATTTTTGTTTGTGTGTGTGTATGTGTGTGTGTGTGTGTGTGTGTGTGTGTGTGTGTGTGTATGTATGTGTGTATATTTGTGTGTGTATATATTTGTGCATATGTTTGTGTGTGTGTGTGTATATGTTTGTGTGTGTGTGTGTATATATATTTTTTTTGTTTGTGTGTGTATTCTTGTTTGTGTGTGTATATATATTTGCTTGTGTGTGTATATTTGTTTGTGTGTGTGTGGTGTGTGTGTACGTATTTTTGATTTGTGTGTATGTGTGTGTGTGTGTGTGGTGTGTGTATTTTTTTTTACCTTTAATACCTATTGTGCCATAGGTATTAAAGGCACTGCGCTGCGGTGGTTTGAATCATATTTATCTAATAGATTACAATTTTGTTCATGTAAATGGGGAATCTTCTTCACAGACTAAGGTTAATTATGGAGTTCCACAAGGTTCTGTGCTAGGAGCAGTTTTATTCACTTTATATACTATGTTTCCCTTAGCCAGTATTATAGACGGTATTGCTTAAATTTTCATTGTTACGCAGATGATACCCAGCTTTATCTATCCATGAAGCCAGAGGACACACACCAATTAGCTAAATGCAGGATTGTCTTACAGACATAAAGACATGGATGACCTCTAATTTCCTGCTTTTAAATTCAGATAAAACTGAAGTTATTGTACTTGGCCCCACAAATCTTAGAAACATGGTGTCTAACCAGATCCTTACTCTGGATGGCATTACCCTGACCTCTAGTAATACTGTGAGAAATCTTGGAGTCATTTTTGATCAGGATATGTCATTCAAAGCGCATATTAAACAAATATGTAGGACTGCTTTTTTGCATTTACGCAATATCTCTAACAATTAGACAAGGTCGTGTCTCAGAGTGATTGCTGAAAAACTAATTCATGCATTATTTTCTCTAGGCTGGACTATTGTAATTCATTATTATCAGGTTGTCCTAAAAGTTCCTGAAAAGCCTTCAGTAATTCAAAATGCTGCAGCTAGAGTACTAACGGGGACTAGAAGGAGAGAGTATATCTCTCCCATATTGGCCTCTCTTCATTGGCTTCCTGTTAATTCTAGAATAGAATTTAAAATTCTTCTTCTTACTTATAAGATTTTGAATAATCAGATCCCATCTTATCTTAGGGACCTCATAGTACCATATCACCCCAATAGAGCGCTTCGCTCTCAGCCTGCAGGCTTACTTGTAGTTCCTAGGGTTTGTGTTGCTGTGGCCGCTGAGAGGAGGTACTGCTGGCCCACCACACCAGAGGGCACCCCTGCCTGGAGTGCGGGCTCCAGGCACCAGAGGGCGCTGCCGCCTCACAGGAGCATCCGTGGGTGACAGCTGACACTCATCACCTGTGACAGCTGTCACCACTCATCTGCTCTGCCATCGGTATCATCTCCACCTCTTTGCCGAGATATCGTTTACCTGAAAGGTAATATCCTCAGCCTGGCTGCTTGATAGAAAAGCCCTTTTTGGATTTTTTGTGAGTGATAACAGACTTTTTCTCCACAGAGAGGTGGAGGTAGCTCCATGCCGTGCAGATTGTGGGTGCAGTACGCACCCCACGTTTAATGTGTTTTTGTTCCTCGCCCAGCAGTACCAGGTCCGACCGCGGAGGCAGTGGCCACTGGGAGTTCGGGACTTGGCGGCTCCAGTATTCCCGGGGTCTCTGGTGGCGGATGGAGGAAATCGTGTGGTTCCGGTTCTGCTTTGGACAGGCGTCTCCTATCTTCGAGCCTGCCCACATGACACCTTGTAATTGACCTTTGATCTATTGTGTTAATCTGTTGTGTTGTGTTGTGCACGTTCGCAACAGTAAAGTGTTGTTATGTGACCTATTTCCATTGTCCGTTCATTTGCGCCCCCTGTTGTGGGGTCCGTGTACTTACACTTTCCCAACAGTTTGTAAGAGTAGAATGGGAGGCAGAGCCTTCAGCTTTCAGGCTCCTCTCCTGTGGAAACCAGCTCCCAATTCAGATCAGGGAGACAGAACCCTCTCTACTTTTAAGATTAGGCTTAAAACTTTCCTTTTTGCTAAGCTTATAGTTAGGGCTGGATCAGGTGAACCTGAAACCATCCCTTAGTTATGCTGCTATAGACTTAGACTGCTGGGGGGTTCCCATGAGCACTGAGTGTTTCTTTCTCTTTTTGCTCTGTATGCACCACTCTGCATTTAATCATTAGTGATTGATCTCTGCTCCCCTCCACAGCATGTCTTTTTCCTGGTTCTCTCCCTCAGCCCCAACCAGTCCCAGCAGAAGACTGCCCCTCCTGAGCCTGGTTTCTGCTGGAGGTTTCTTCCTGTTAAAAGGGAGTTTTTTCCTTCCCACTGTGCCAAGTGCTTGCTCACAGGGGTTCGTTTTGACTGTTGGTGTTTTTCTGTAATTATTGTATGGCCTTGCCTTACACTATAAAGCGCCCTGGGGCAACTGTTTGTTGTGATTTGGCGCTATATAAATAAAATTGATTTGATTTGATTTGATTTTTTGTTGGTGTGTGTATTCTTGCTTGTGTGTGCATATATATTGCTATGTGCTTTGGTGTGTATATTTGTTGTGTGTGTGTATTTTTGATTGTGTGTGTGTGTGGTGTATATATATATATTATATATTATATATATATATAAGATGTATATAAGATGTGCGGACGGATTCGCACGTCGGCAGGCAGCCGGCGCGGCGTGCCGCCACAGGAAAAACACCTCCGTGTTGATATCCATTTGTAAAAACCAGGCAGCTTTTGATGGCTTCAGTTGAGTATCTGAGAAATTGTTAACAGACTGGACATGTTCCGACTTGTCCTTAAGGTTTCCAATGGAGGTGTTTTTCCTGTGGCGGCGCGCCGCGCCAGCTGCCTGCCAACGCGCCAATCTGTCCGCACATCTTTAATTACAAAATCTCCTTTAACAGTGGAATGTCCGGTAATCTGCTGAACCCGACCTCTTCTGAAAGTTCTCTGTTCTCTCACGACGTCCTGGGTCAACAGAGGCTTAAATTTGGAGGTTTTCAGCTTGAAACAGGATGACGACATCGCCTTGGAGCGCTGCGCGACATCCCGCTCCATGGGAAGTCCTTAAAGCGACAGTAACACTCCATAATCTCTCATCAGCCGTTAAAATTTTCAGCGAAAACCAGCTGAATTCTCGAATGGTGTCCACTTCGATGTGCCTCACAGGGTCTGAAAAAATTTTGATAAAGCAAAGCGCCAGTCTGTCAGGAAGTTGTCAGACAAAGGGATTCCGACGGGAGGGGTGGATCACTCCTCACTCAAAGCCCGCCCACAGGCGAATGACGTAACCGACAGGCGTGAAAAACTTGCATGCCCACGAGGGTTCAAGCTTGTCTGATGTAATCACACGTGATTCAAATCCATATAGTTTTTGAAAAAAATAAAAAGGTCTGATACTTTTCTCACAGACCTCGTATATTTGTGCATGTGTATATATATTTATTTGTTGTGTGTATATTTTGTTTGTGTATGTGTATATATATTTGTTTGTGTATATATTGTGTGTTATATTTGTTTGTGTGTGTATTTTTGTTTGTGTGTCCGTGATATTTTTGTTGTGTATTATTTGTTTGTGTGTGTATTTTTGTTTGTGTGTCCGTGTATATTTTCGCCCACTGAGACACACAAATGTTCACAAACTCTTTCATTTTAATGTTGCAGGTGCGGAATCAGTTTCCTGAAACTTGAATAATACGACCCCTTTAAGAAATATTTAGCAGTTTACATCATTTTTTTATTTATTATTTATTTGTTGTTGATGGCTCGGGGATTGTGGCCGGACTGTTCCACTACATATGTTACGCTTTATATTTCCAGATAAAATAAAAACATTTTCACCACTTTTATGAAAATCAGCTCGTTAATTTTTGTTTGGGATAAAAATAAACGTCAGGTGACGACAAAGAAAATATTTCAGATCACAAAAAAAAAAAACAAAAAAAAAACAGAAAAGCTCAAACTGCTGCTTTTCTGTTTTTTTTTCTTTCGTGTCTTAAAGATGATCTAAACCGATCATCACTCTGCTGATGAAAAACTTTCTTTGTTTCCTCTCAGCAAAGACAAAATAAAGAAAATAAATGGACTGCATTTATATCGATCTTTTCTATCTGCATCAGGCAGGCGCGCAAAACGCTTTAAAATAATGCTCACATTCACCCCAATGTCAGGGTGGCTGCCATACAAGGTGCTCACTACACACCAGGAGCCAGGGGCGTAGTACCAAATTCTGGGCCTCAGGTACTAGCCCCCCCCCCCCCCCCCCCACACACACACACTGTTATTTCTTTTTATTAACACAAACAAATTTCTAATGTGTAGTCAAACCAGTCTAAATCATGTATACCTTAGATCACACCTGGGAATCAGAACCATTTTTAAGTTGGGGGAGCAGTATTGAGTTGGGGGGTCTGGGGGACCAAATTGCACCATTTTCTGGAAAAATGGTTGCAATTTGGTGCATTCCCATCTGTTAAAATGCACAGGAAGGCACCAAATTGCACCATTTTTCCAGAAAATGGTGCAATTTGGTCCCCCAGACCCCCCAACTCAATATAGCTAGCTTTCAAGCTCACCTCTCTTTTCAAAGAATTTGGTTAGCAGCTGCTTTCCCTCATTTAATTTTCTTCCCTGTCCTTTTTTTTCCTCTTCTTTTTGAAATCCGGACTTTGTGTTATGTGTCGGACGCAGCCCGGAGACCGACCAGCGTTTGAAGGACCCAGTATAAAGTAGCAGAGACGGTACAAAGGATAACAGAGTTTAATGAACATAACAGTGCTGTGAAAAAATAAAAGTGCGCGTTCTGGCGTGGTGGTTTTTGCGGTGCGCTCCCAGCAGCGCCAACGGTCGGAGCCAGAACCAATTCGGACCCAAGGACCCCGCGACACCCCCAGGTGGCCGCGACAAACCGAGTCTGTGAAAGAAGGAACCATTATGTGAGTCCACACTCAACACACAGCGAGACCACTCAAAGGTGTACAAACAGCAAACACTTCCTGGCTTAATTGCAAATCAGCTTCCCACCCTGCAGGCATAGAACACCCTGTTCACAAACTCCACTGCAGTGGAAGCTGATTTAAACGACCAACATACAGCTCAATATAATAAGGTGTGAGGGACACCACATTACTGACTGTATAAATGTTAGTCACAAAATGTGACGTACCTCAGGAAGTGTGCTGACGAGCGTGAGACCTCACCCCCTCCTCTTTCACAGACCGTGCATCAAACCTGGACGTTCTCTGCATCCACTGATGATGAGATGGCTCCTGAGACGACGATCTCACCCGTCTGGTCACAAGGTCGAGTCTCTGGCAAATACACACTGTGTACTCCAGTCTTAAATGCCCCATGTTCCAATCCATATAGATGCACCACAGCTGTGAGTCCTGACGAGCCGCAGGTTGATCAGCCTCAGGTGATCAGGGTGAGGTCCTGATAAACTCAGCTACACAGCCACTCAGTCCCAATGCAAGCCACCTGGAAGGAAAAACAAAGACAGGACAGAAAACAGAACAAAAGGCAGCCAGGCCCCCCCCAGCCACACAACACTAAGGAAAGACGTCTTATTTCAGCCTAAACACTAGGGCTGCAACTAACAATTATTTTAGTAAAGATTTATCGGTTTGAGTTTGTAACAAGTTATGTTATATTCTCATCAAAACATACCTGAGTAGCATTTTGTTTTTATTTTGCACATACATACAACCCCTGGCAAAAATGATGGAATCACCGGCCTCGGAGGATGTTCATTCAGTTGTTTAATTTTGTAGAAAAAAGCAGATCACACACATGACACAAAACTAAAGTCATTTCAAATGGCAACTTTCTGGCTTTAAGAAACACTATAAGAATCAGGAAAAAAAATTGTGGCAGTCAGTAACGGTTACTTTTTTAGACCAAGCAGAAGGGAAAAATTATGGAATCATTCAATTCTGAGGAAAAAATTATGGAATCATGAAAAACAAAAGAACACTCCAACACATCACTAGTATTTTGTTGCACCACCTCTGGCTTTTATAACAGCTTGCAGTCTCTGAGTCATGGACTTAATGAGTGACAAACAGTACTCTCATCAATCTGGCTCAACTTTCTCTGATTGCTGTTGCCAGATCAGCTTTGCAGGTTGGAGCCTTGTCATGGACCATTTTCTTCAACTTCCACCAAAGATTTTCAATTGGATTAAGATCCGGACTATTTGCAGGCCATGACATTGACCCTATGGTGTCTTTTTGCAAGGAATGTTTTCACAGTTTTTGCTCTAGGCAAGATCATTATCATCTGAAAAATGATTTCTTCATCCCCAAACATCCCTTCAATTGATGGGATAAGAAAAGTGTCCAAAATATCAACGTAAACTTGTGCATTTATTGATGATGTAATGACAGCCATCTCCCCAGTGCCTTTACCTGACATGCAGCCCCATATCATCAATGACTGTGGAAATTTACATGTTCTCTTCAGGCAGTCATCTTTATAAATCTCATTGGAACGGCACCAAACAAAAGTTTCCAGCATCATCACCTTGCCCAATGCAGATTCGAGATTCATCACTGAATATGACTTTAATCCAGTCATCCACAGTCCACGATTGCTTTTCCTTAGCCCATTGTAACCTTGTTTTTTTCTGTTTAGGTGTTAATGATGGCTTTCGTTTAGCTTTTCTGTATGTAAATCCCATTTCCTTTAGGAGGTTTCTTACAGTTCGGTCACAGACGTTGACTCCAGTTTCCTCCCATTCGTTCCTCATTTGTTTTGTTGTGCATTTTCGATTTTTGAGACATATTGCTTTAAGTTTTCTGTCTTGACGCTTTGATGTCTTCCTTGGTCTACCAGTATGTTTGCCTTTAACAACCTCCCATGTTGTTTGTATTTGGTCCAGAGTTTAGACACAGCTGACTGTGAACAACCAACATCTTTTGCAACATTGTGTGATGATTTACCCTCTTTTAAGAGCTTGATAATCCTCTCCATTGTTTCAATTGACATCTCTCGTGTTGGAGCCATGATTCATGTCAGTCCACTTGGTGCAACAGCTCTCCAAGGTGTGATCACTCCTTTTTAGATGCAGACTAACGAGCAGATCTGATATGATGCAGGTGTTAGTTTTGGGGATGAAAATTTACAGGGTGACTCCATAATTTTTTCCTCAGAATTGAGTGAGTCCATATTTTTTTCCTCTGCTTGGTCTAAAAAAGTAACTGTTACTGACTGCCACAGTCTTTTTTTCCTGATTTCTTATAGTGTTTCTTAAAGCCAGAAAGTTGCCATTTGAAATGACTTTAGTTTTGTGTCATGTCTGTGATCTGCTTTCTTTCTACAAAATTAAACAACTGAATGAACATCCTCCGAGGCCGGTGATTCCATAATTATTGCCAGGCATCACCGACACACCACAAAGAGATTTCCATCAGGTTTAGATGCCTACAGCAACTATCTCATCCACCAACAACATATTACAGCAAGAGTCCACAAACTCTTTTAAAGGCCTGACTAAAGTGTAATATGTTATATTTAAGATATTTTCATGAAAAGACACAAATGTGCAGTTTACTGCATTTTATTTTTTCTTGTAAAAACACAACTAGATGTGGTTGACCGAAACAAATTGTCATTAAACTTAAATAAAACAGGGATGAAGTGGGGTTTAAGAGTCACTAGGTGTTCACAGGAAACGCTTATTTATTTCTATATTTATCTATTTATGTTCCTTGTTAGTTGGTTTTATCTTTTCTGTTGTTTTGTTTTATCACATTCTTTTTGTCTGTTTCTATAAACTGTATTGTACCATTATTAGTTATTATTACTAGTATTGTTGTTGTTGCTATTATTAATATATAAAATTAAAATTAAAAAATTACAATTTGTAATACATTTGACTCTTTTACGACACAAATTCTGAGCCATTAATTATTATACAGAAAATAAATTACACAAACTGTGCTGAGATGCAAACAGCTTAATGCTAATTTTAACATTGAAAAGCCATAGACATGCTAACGTGTTAGCATCGATCCATTTTTAACTTATAAAATACATTTATCAACTTTCAGAAGACCATAACAGGTCAGATTAACATAAAAAAGGTAAACATTACTCACAGACATATGGTCTTTGGGGTTTACCGGGGAAAAATTAAGATAAAGTGAAATAAAACAAAGAACGAACGAAGCAGCAGATCGAAGCACTGCTTCACTGGTTCAAGATTCAAGCAAAGCCGCGCTGCAGAAACGGTTGATTATATGGAAGAAACAAAACTTTGCGGTAAAACAAGTTATTTAGCAAGTAATCGATGACTAAATTAGTTGGCAACTATTTTAATAATCCATTTTAATTGATTAACTTGATTAGTTGTTTCAACTATGCTAAACCCTCATGCTGTCAGATCCCGTGTGTGTGTGTGTGTGTGTGTGTGTGTGTGTGTGGTGTGTGTGTGTGTGTGTGTGTGGTGTGTGTGTGTGTGCAGCGTGCCACCTGTGCGCCCGGACTAAACCATTGTACAAGGGTGCAGGGGTGGAAGGGCCCTCAGAGATCTTTCAATATTATTGTTAGAGCAGAATTATGTTTCGCGACATTTATACATTAATTCTGATTATATTCTTTCACAACGTGAATTGTATGGACATTAATAACATGCAACACAAAAATGTATTTAATGCGTTTTTTTTGTGCCCCATGCTCTGGGTCCTTTACCCTCCCCAGTCCAACGCCCTGCCAGGAGAGAGGAGATTAAGGACTTTGCCCAAAGGCCCTTAGTGATTTTCCAGTCAGGCTGGGATTTGAACCGAAGATCCTCTGGTGTCAAGCCCAACGCTTAACACTAGACCATCACCTCCCAAAGGAGGTGTCCAGTTTGAAAAACGTCCAGTTTTAATCAGCGGACCGATTCTGTCTCCAAAAGTCTTTATTCTCCAGTTCATATTAAATAAATAAATCAGATGTGTGGCTGTAAATTCTGTGAGCTAAATTTCTTCAAGCACAGAAAAGTCAAAGTATGCATTTTAAGGTTTTGTGTGAAATGTGTTTTTATCCAGTGTGTACATTTAAATTTTGTATTTCATATTAAGTCTCTGCAAAGTCCAAAAATATTCATCGGTATGTGAAGAAATTCTCTTTTTGAAAGAAAAATTTTGACCTGAAGCAAGTCATTGTAGATGTCTGTGACATATGTCACAGATATCCATAATCTGGATTCTGCTCTGTGGGACACGCCCACTGAACCGGGGCTAAAGTGTGCTGGTCTGTTTTATATTCTGGGTTAATCCCGTTCAAACCACCAGGAGCCAGAGGATAAGATGTGCCCCCTAGTGGTAGCATTTTAAAATGTATTTGAGGGAACGTATTGCTGTAAAACCCTCAGACGGCAACATTAGTCCCTGTTTTCAGCACCTCTGAGTCGTCACTAGGCAACGTCTGCAGCTAATCAGAATTTAGGTGCCATTGGGCGTGACGGCTTTAAGAGTACAGCCAGCGATCGGGCATGTTGATGGAAGCCAATCACAGCACAAAGAACAAACAAGGCAGTCAGTAAACCGGCCACTGTCTCCTTCATGCCGCTAAACATCCTTCTGCTTCAAGTAACTGCCAATATAATCGCACAATTATCTGATACCGTCGGTTTCTGCTTGAATGTTTTCAGGCCTGCAGTGGAAAATTGATTGTTGTCTGCAAACAGCATGATGTCAAACCGCTGACAATCCTGCCCCCTGCTGGCAGCCCCCAAAAAATCTTAAAGGGCATATTACACTCGAATCAACACTCACTCATCTTCAGCTGCTTACTCCAATTACAGCTTACAGGGGGTGGAGCCTATCCCAGCAGTCATAGGGCATGAGGCGGGGTTCACCCTGGAGAGGATGTCAGTCTGTTACGCGACACATAGAGAAAAACCACACAGACACACCTATGGACAATTATAAAGTCTCCATTTCATTGAACCTGCATGTCAGTGGATGTGGGAGGAAGCCGAAGCACCTGGAGGAATCCCACACAGACACGGGGAGAACACGCAAACTCCACACACAAAGGACACAGAATGCTATCCAAGCCACTGTGCTACCAATAACTGAAAGACTGGGTACCAGCAGCCAAAACCCATTTCAGCCGCTGGTACCTGCGATCTAGTTCTTTCGGTCATGACCCAACCCTCATGGCCATAGGTAGACTAGGAAGGAAGACTGACCAGTAGATCGAGAGCTTCGCCTATTGGCTCAGCTCCCTTTTCGTCACAACAGGACGGTGAGCGAATGCACAACGCCCCTGCTGTGCCGATTCTCCAGCCAACTCACACTCCATTGTCCCCTCACTTGTGAACAAGACCCTGAGGTACTTGAACTCCTTCACTTCAGGACAGACCTTGTCCTCTACCAGTGTAGGCAATCCATCAGTTTCCTGCTGAGAACCATGGGCTCAGATTTAGAGGTGCTGATCCTCATCCCAGCCGCTTCACACTCGGCTGTGAACGGATCCAATGAGTGTTGGAGATCACATGTCAATGAAGCCAACAGGACCACCTCATCTGCAAAAAGCAGTGATGAGACCCTGAGCCCACCAAACTGGAAGCTCTCCTCCCCGGACTACGCCTCGATATCCTATCCATGATATCACAAACAAGACTGGTGACAAGGCTCAGCCTGGCTGAGGCCAACCCCCACCGGAAATGAGTCTGACTTAATCAATCAATCAATCAATCAATTTTTTTATAGCGCCAAATCACAACAAACAGTTGCCCCAAGGCGCTTTATATTGTAAGGCAAGGCCATACAAATTATGTAAAACCCCAACGGTCAAAACGACCCCCTGTGAGCAAGCACTTGGCTACAGTGGGAAGGAAAAACTCCCTTTTAACAGGAGAAACCTCCAGCAGAACCAGGCTCAGGGAGGGGCAGTCTTCTGCTGGGACTGGTTGGGGCTGAGGGAGAGAACCAGGAAAAAGACATGCTGTGGAGGGGAGCAGAGATCGATCACTAATGATTAAATGCAGAGTGGTGCATACAGAGCAAAAAGAGAAAGAAACAGTGCATCATGGGAACCCCCAGCAGTCTAAGTCTATAGCAGCATAACTAAGGATGGTTCAGGGTCACCTGATCCAGCCCTAACTATAAGCTTTAGCAAAAGGAAAGTTTTAAGCCTAATCTTAAAAGTGAGAGGGTGTCTGTCTCCTGATCTGAATTGGGAGCTGGTTCCACAGGAGAGGAGCCTGAAAGCTGAAGGCTCTGCCTCCCATTCTACTCTTACAAACCCTAGGAACTACAAGTAAGCCTGCAGTCTGAGAGCGAAGCGCTCTATGGGGTGATATGGTTACGAGGTCCCTAAGATAAGATGGGACCTGATTATTCAAAACCTTATAAGTAAGAAGAATTTTAAATTCTATTCTAGAATTAACAGGAAGTCAATGAAGAGAGGCCAATATGGGTGAGATATGCTCTCTCGTTCTAGTCCCCGTCAGTACTCTAGCTGCAGCATTTTGAATTAACTGAAGGCTTTTTAGGGAACTTTTAGGACAACCTGATAATAATGAATTACAATAGTCCAGCCTAGAGGAAATAAATGCATGAATTAGTTTTTCAGCATCACTCTGAGACAAGACCTTTCTGATTTTAGAGATATTGCGTAAATGCAAAAAAGCAGTCCTACATATTTGTTTAATATGCGCTTTGAATGACATATCCTGATCAAAAATGACTCCAAGATTTCTCACAGTATTACTAGAGGTCAGGGTAATGCCATCCAGAGTAAGGATCTGGTTAGACACCATGTTTCTAAGATTTGTGGGGCCAAGTACAATAACTTCAGTTTTATCTGAGTTTAAAAGCAGGAAATTAGAGGTCATCCATGTCTTTATGTCTGTAAGACAATCCTGCAGTTTAGCTAATTGGTGTGTGTCCTCTGGCTTCATGGATAGATAAAGCTGGGTATCATCTGTGTAACAATGAAAATTTAAGCAATACCGTCTAATAATACTGCCTAAGGGAAGCATGTATAAAGTGAATAAAATTGGTCCTAGCACAGAACCTTGTGGAACTCCATAATTAACTTTAGTCTGTGAAGAAGATTCCCCATTTACATGAACAAATTGTAATCTATTAGACAAATATGATTCAAACCACCGCGCAGTGCCTTTAATACGTATGGCATGCTCTAATCTCTGTAATAAAATTTTATGGTCAACAGTATCAAAAGCAGCACTGAGGTCTAACAGAACAAGCACAGAGATGAGTCCACTGTCTGAGGCCATAAGAAGATCATTTAATCTTCACTAATGCTGTTTCTGTACTATGATGAATTCTAAAACCTGACTGAAACTCTTCAAATAGACCATTCCTCTGCAGATGATCAGTTAGCTGTTTTACAACTACCCTTTCAAGAATTTTGAGAGAAAAGGAAGGTTGGAGATTGGCCTATAATTAGCTAAGATAGCTGGGTCAAGTGATGGCTTTTTAAGTAATGGTTTAATTACTGCCACCTTAAAAGCCTGTGGTACATAGCCAACTAACAAAGATAGATTGATCATATTTAAGATCGAAGCATTAAATAATGGTAGGGCTTCCTTGAGCAGCCTGGTAGGAATGGGGTCTAATAACAAGTTGATGGTTTGGATGAAGTAACTAATGAAAATAACTCAGACAGAACAATCGGAGGGAAAGAGTCTAACCAAATACCGGCATCACTGAAAGCAGCCAAAGATAACGATACGTCTTTGGGATGGTTATGAGTAATTTTTTCTCTAATAGTTAAATTTTGGTAGCAAAGAAAGTCATGAAGTCATTACTAGTTAAAGTTAATGGAATACTCAGCTCAATAGAGCTCTGACTCTTTGTCAGCCTGGCTACAGTGCTGAAAAGAAACCTGGGGTTGTTCTTATTTTCTTCAATTAGTGATGAGTAGAAAGATGTCCTAGCTTTACGGAGGGCTTTTTTATAGAGCAACAGACTCTTTTTCCAGGCTAAGTGAAGATCTTCTAAATTAGTGAGACGCCATTTCCTCTCCAACTTACGGGTTATCTGCTTTAAGCTATGAGTTTGTGAGTTATACCACGGAGTCAGGCACTTCTGATTTAAAGCTCTCTTTTTCAGAGGAGCTACAGCATCCAAAGTTGTCTTCAATGAGGATGTAAAACTATTGACGAGATACTCTATCTCCCTTACAGAGTTTAGGTAGCTACTCTGCACTGTGTTGGTATATGGCATTAGAGAACATAAAGAAGGAATCATATCCTTAAACCTAGTTACAGCGCTTTCTGAAAGACTTCTAGTGTAATGAAACTTATTCCCACTGCTGGGTAGTCCATCAGAGTAAATGTAAATGTTATTAAGAATGATCAGACAGAAGGGAGTTTTCAGGGAATACTGTTAAGTCTTCTATTTCCATACCATAAGTCAGAACAAGATCTAAGATATGATTAAAGTGGTGGGTGGACTCATTTACTTTTTGAGCAAAGCCAATAGAGTCTAATAATAGATTAAATGCAGTGTTGAGGCTGTCATTCTCAGCATCTGTGTGGATGTTAAAATCGCCCACTATAATTATCTTATCTGAGCTAAGCACTAAGTCAGACAAAAGGTCTGAAAATTCACAGAGAAACTCACAGTAACGACCAGGTGGACGTAGATAATAACAAATAAAACTGGTTTTTGGGACTTCCAATTTGGATGGACAAGACTAAGAGACAAGCTTTCAAATGAATTAAAGCTCTGTCTGGGTTTTTGATTAATTAATAAGCTGGAATGGAAGATTGCTGCTAATCCTCCCCCCGGCCCGTGCTACGAGCATTCTGACAGTTAGTGTGACTCGGGGGTGTTGACTCATTTAAACTAACATATTCATCCTGCTGTAACCAGGTTTCTGTTAGGCAGAATAAATCAATATGTTGATCAATTATTATATCATTTACCAACAGGGACTTAGAAGAGAGAGACCTAATGTTTAATAGACCACATTTAACTGTTTTAGTCTGTGGTGCAGTTGAAGGTGCTATATTATTTTTTCTTTTTGAATTTTTATGCTTAAATAGATTTTGCTGGGTTATTGGTAGTCTGGGAGCAGGCACCGTCTCTACGGGGATGGGGTAATGAGGGGATGGCAGGGGGAGAGAAGCTGCAGAAGGTGTGTAAGACTACAACTCTGCTTCCTGGTCCCAACCCTGATAGTCACCGGTTTGGAGGATTTAGAAAATTGGCCAGATTTCTAGAAATGAGAGCTGCTCCATCCAAAGTGGGATGGATGCCGTCTCTCCTAACAAGACCAGGTTTCCCCAGAAGCTTGCAATTATCTATGAAGCCCACCTCATTTTTTGGACACCACTCAGACAGCCAGCAATTCAAGGAGAACATGCGGCTAAAACATGTCACTCCCGGTCCGATTGGGGAGGGGCCCAGAGAAAACTACAGAGTCGGACATTGTTTTTTGCAAAGTTACACACCGATTTAATGTTAATTTTAGTGACCCTCCGATTGGCGTAACCGGGTGTCATTACTGCCGACGTGAATTACAATCTTACCAAATTTACGCTTAGCCTTAGCCAGCAGTTTCAAATTTCCTTCAATGTCGCCTGCTCTGGCCCCCGGAAGACAATTGACTATGGTTGCTGGTGTCGCTAACTTCACATTTCTCAAAACAAAGTCGCCAATAACCAGAGTTTGATCCTCGGCGGGTGTGTCGTCGAGTGGAGAAAAACGGTTAGAGATGTGAACGGGTTGGCAGTGTACACGGGCTTCTGTTTAGGGCTACGCTTCCTCCCACAGTCACCCAGTCTGCCTGCTTTCCCGGCTGCTCGGGATCTGCCAGGGGGTAACTAACGGCGGCTAAGCTACCTTGGTCCGCACCAACTATAGGGGCCCGGCTAGCTGTAGAATTTTCCACGGTGCGGAGCCGAGTCTCCAATTCGCCCAGCCTGGCCTCCAAAGCTACGAATAAGCTACACTTATTACAAGTACCATTACTGCTAAAGGAGGCCGAGGAATAACTAAACATTTCACACCCAGAGCAGAAAAGTGCGGGAGAGACAGGAGAAGCCGCCATGCTAAATCGGCTAAGAGCTAGTAGCTACGCTAAGCTAGCGGATTCCTAAAAACACGCAAAGTGAATAATGTGTAATAATTTAGAGGTGATTCAGCAGAAGGAGTGCTTTAGTTAAGGCACGTAAAGATTACACTGGGAAACAAATCGTAATCTAGATAACTAGATCAATCTAACTGCGCAGATTAAACAGCTAACAGATACAGAAAAACACCGCTGTGCTCCGGAACAGGAAGTGATACAATACCGCAGTGAGAGCCAACCACCAGTAGAGGCTGGTGGTTGGCTCTGCCAAGCACCAGAACACAGCTCTCGCTTTGTGACTACAGAGATTGGATGGCCCTGAGAAGGGACCCCCTCACTCCATACTCCCACAGCACCTCCACAGTATCCTCCTGGGGTACCCGATCATACGCCTTCTCCAAGTCCCCAAAACACATGTAGACCTGGATGGGCATACTCCCAGGAACCCTCCAGGATCCTTGTGACAGTAAAGAGCTGGTCGGTGTTCCATGACCAGGATTGAACCCCCATTGTTCTTCTTCAGTCAGAGGTTCGACTATCGGCCGACCCTCCTTTCCAACACACTGGAGTAGACTTTACCAGGGAGGGCTGAGTACTGTGGATGCCCCTGTAGTTGGCACACACCTCTCTGGTCCCCCTTTTTAAATATGGGGACCACCACCCACTTTGCCACTCCTTAGGCACTGTCCCAAACCTCAACGTAATGTTGAAGAGATGTCTCATCCAAGACAGTCCCTCCACACCATTGCATATGTCTCAGTGAGACTGAATAATAATGATTACATACGTGAAGGGGTGTCTCTGATTTCACTCCTGCTGTGTTCACACACACAAAGAATTATTGTTCCATTGTAAAAGACTGGCCGGTGTCCTGTGTGTAGCAGCTTAGCTTAGCTTATCGCAGTGTGATGCTGTGGGCCTGTAGTACAACCACAACCACGGTTGGTTCCACGCTTTCGGGAGAGGAAACACATTTTCAGAATTTTCCTCCTGGCCACACAAAAGGAATGAATAAATCTGTGGTTAGATCCCTCATGTTTTGAAGACCATTCTCACACTGTGCTGGGCTTCACTTCTTTTTGTATGAGTCACAGGATATATAATAAAAAACTCTACTCAAAATATTATCTATGTAAAATCTTTTCACCTAATAAGCAACACCAGTCATGTGACTACAACCTTGCAAAATACACATTTTAACCTTTTTAATGTATTCACCATCAAAGTCCACAAAAAAACAGGTTTCACACTGTAAAACCCATTCACTTTAGGAGCATGACCTGAGATGATGTCATCAAGTTCATATTCCTGACAGATTCATGTTCTGAGCATTTATCAGCGGCAGGTGAAATCAGGCTAATTTCCATCCATCCATTTTCTTCCGCTCATCCGAGGTCGGGTCGTGGGGGCAGCAGCTCAAGCAAAGCCGCCCAGACCTCCCAATCCAAACACACCTCCCCAGCTCCTCCGGGGAACCCTGAGGTGTTCCCAAGCCAGCTGTGAGACATAGTCCCTCTTCCGATGGGACGTGCCTGAAACACCTCTCCAGCGAGGCGTTCCAGGGGGCATCCGAAAAGATGCCCGAGCCATCTCAGCTGGCTCCTTCGACGTGGAGGAGCAGCGGCTCAACTCCGAGCTCCTCCCACGTGACTGAACTCCTCACCCTATACTCTAAGGGAGTGCCCAGCCACCCTGCGAGGAAACTCATCTCGACCGCTTGTACTCGCGATCTTGTTCTTTCGGTCTGAGCCAAATCTCATGACCATAGGTGAGGGTCGTGAACGTAGATCGATCGGTAATTGAGAGCTTGCCCCCCTACTCAGCTCTCTCTTCACGACGGTCCGATACAGTGACCACATCACTACAGACGCTGCACCGATCCGTCTGTTCGATCTCACGCTCCATCCCTTCCTCGCGCGTAAACAAGACCCCGAGATACTTAACTCCTCCACTTGAGGCAAGAACACTCCACCGACCTGAAGAGGGCAAGGCACCTTTTTCCAGTCGAGAACCATGGCCTCAGATTTGGAGGTGCTGATTTCATCATGGACGTTTCACACTCGGCCTGCAAAACCCTCCAGTGCACGCTGGGAGGTTCTGATTTAACGGAGCCAACAGAACCACATCATCCGCAAACAGCAGAGACAAGATTCTGTGGTTTCCCAAACCAGACCCCCTCTACACCCTGACTGTTCCTAGAAATTCTGTCCATAAAGATAATGAACAGACCGGTGACAAAGGGCAGCCCTGGCGGAGGCTGACGTGCACTGGAAACAGGCTTGACTTACTATCGGCAATGCGAACCAAGCTCCTGCTGAGGTTGTACAGGGACCGGATAGCCCTTAACAAAGGTCCCCAGACCCCGTACTCCTGGAGCACTCCCCACAGGGCGGCCTAGAGGGACACGGTCGAACGCCTTCTCCAGATCCACAAAACACATGTGGACTGGTTGGGTGAAGCTCCCATGAACCTCGAGCACCCGATGGAGGGTGTAGAGCTGGTCCAATGTGCCTTGACCAGGACGAAAACCACACTGCTCCTCCTGAATCCGAGGTTTGACTATCGGTTGAATTCTCCTCTTCAGTACTCTGGAATAGACCTTACTGGGGAGGAGTGTGATCCCCCTGTAGTTGGAACACACCCTCGCGGTCCCCCCCTTCTTAAACAAAGGGAACCACCACCCAGTCTGCCAATCCAGAGGCACTGTCCCTGACGGCCACACACTGTTGCAGAGACGTGTCAACCAAGACAGTCCCCACAACATCCAGAGACTTAAGGTACTCTGGACAGATTTCATCCACCCCAGGAGCCTTGCCACCGAGGACCTTTCTGACCACCTCGGTGACTTTGGCCTGGGTGATGGATGAGTCCGCTCTGAGTCCCCAGTGTCTGCTTCCTCTTCAGAAGACGTGACTATGGGATTGAGGAGATCCTCGAAGTATTCCTTCCAACCGCTGGACAACATCCCCAGTCAGGGTCAACAGCTCCCCACCTGCACTGTAGACAGTGGTGGTGGAGAGCTCTGCTTCCACCTCCGGAGGTGTCGGACGTTTGCCAGAATTTCTTTGAGGCCAACTGATAGTCCCTCCTACATGGCCTCCCCCAAACTCCTCCTTGAGTTTTTGCCTCTGTGACCTCACAGGCTGCAGCACGCTTGGCCTGCCGGTACCTGTCAGCTGCCTCCGGAGTTCCACCTGCCAACAAAGACAAGTAGGACTCCTTCTTCAGCTTGACGGCATCCCTTACTTCTGGTGTCCACCACCCGGTTCGGGGATTGCCACTGCGACAGGCACCAGAGACCCTGCGATCACAGCTGCGAGCGGCCGCATCAACAATGGAGGTGGAGAACACGGTCCACTCGGACTCCATGTCTCCAACCTCCCCCGCGATCTGGGAGAAGCTCTCCTGGAGGTGGAAGTTGAAGACCTCATTGACAGAGGGTTGCGACAGTCGTTCCCAGTAGACCCTCACAATACATTTGGGCCTGCCAGGTCTGACTGGCTTCCTCCCCTCCCAGCGGATCCAACTCACTACCAGGTGTGATCGGTCGATCGACCTCCGGCTCAGGGTGTCCTGGTGCCATGTGCACTTATGGACACCCTTGTGCTCGAACATGGTGTTGTCATGGACAAACTGTGGCTAGCACAGAGGTCCAACAACTGACACCACTCTGGTTCAGATTGGGGAGGCCATGCTTCCCGAGCACACCCTCTCCAGGTCTCACTGTCGCTGCCCACGTGGGCGTTGAAGTCCCCCAGGAGAACAATGGAGTCCCCATTCGGAGCACTATCTTGTACCCCTCCCAGGCACTCCAAGAAGGTCAGGTACTCTGCACTGCCACTTCGGCCCGTAGGCCGAGACAACAGCGAGAGACCTGTCCCCAACCCGAAGGCGTAGAGACGCAACCCTCTCGTTCACCGGGGTGAACCCCAACACATGGCGACTGAGCTGGGGAGCAATGAGCAATGCTACCCCACCTGCCGCCTCTCCCTGTAGGCACACGCCAGAAAAATGGAGCGTCCAGCCCCTCTCCAGGAGTTGGGTACCAGAGCCCAAGCTGTGCTTGGAGGTGAGCCCAACTATCTCTAGTCGGTACATCTCAACCTCCCTCACAAGCTCAGGCTCATTCCCCCCCAGCGAGATGGCATTCCACGTCCCAACAGCCAGAGGCTGTGAGCGCGGACCGGGCCGCCAGGCCACCCAGTCCTCTCTGCAACCAACCCCCATGGCTCCCTCTGCAGTTGGTGAACACACAGCAGGGCGGGCCCACGTCGCTCTTTCAGGCTGGGCCCGGCCGGGCCCCGTGGGCTAAGGCCTGACCACCAGGCACTCGCGTGCGAGTCCCAACCCCAGACCTGACCTGACATCTGAAACCAAAAAAGTTTGTTGATTTTTTTTTTTTTTAGATTCAGAATCCGTTCTTCACTGTGGTCTTCCATTTCTTCACTTTGTTCCTCACAGTGGAAACTGGCAGCTGAAATCTCTGAGATAGGTTTTTGTATCCTTCCCCTAAACCATGATGTTGAACAATCTGTTTTCAGGTCATTTGAGAGTTGTTTAGAGGCTCCCATGTTGCCACTCATTAGAAGAGATGCAAAGAGGGGAAACATTTGCAAATGGACACCTTAAATACCCTTTCTCATGATTGGATTCACCTGTGTAAGGAGGTCAAGGGTCAATGAGCTTACCAAACCAATTTTGTGTTCCAATAATTAGTGCTAAATGTATTAAATCAATAAAATGACAAAGGTGCCCAAATTTATGCACCTGCCTAATTTTGTTTAAATAATTATTGCACACTTTCTGTAAATACTAGAAACTTCATTTCACTTCTCAAATATCAGTGTGTTTGTCTGCTATATGATATATTTAAGTGAAATTTCTGATCCAGACAACCAATGATTTATAAAGGAAAATCATGAAAATCATCGGGCGGGCCCAAACCTTTACATACAACTGTTGGTAGCCAATAGTTTAAGGGTGGTAATAAATTAAGCAGAGTTCCAGTAATGATTTTAACTGAAATTGCAGGAAATTAATATAAAGTTTGGTGAATAATTGCATTTATTATTTGGCACATTTAGTTGATGTTGTGTTTTCAGACATTTCCTTTGTTCAGAGCTTGTCTGGTTACCAGCGACTGATTCATGGTGAAATCAACCTCCATTTTTCACTGTTGTCAGCTAATATCCCTAATTTCTCCAAAAATATTTGTCCTATCAACTTTCCGCTTTGGCAGCGTTCATCCTTGACCCAAAATACAGAAACGTGCCAAACGGTAAATGTCAAGTGATCAGTATCGAAGCCCCACACACACACACACACAGAGGCCACTTGGCTTTAATATACAGATAAATAACGCCACGGCGGTGACTGACAGGGTCCAAGCAGTTGGAGCCATGAATAACCCGCCCATGGCTAAACCCTCCTGTCCGCTGCCTCGTCCTCTGTCACCCTGACGTCCGTCCTTCAGCCTCCTCTCAGTCCGTCCTGTTGTCTCTATGACTGCGGTGGTGTTACAGCGCCCCCATCAGGACAAGTCATAGGTCAGTTTTGGTAAACAACTCCACAAAGGTTGATTTCAAAACAGTAACTTATTGGTGAGTTAAGGAGGGTTTAGGTGAATAAGATCCATCAAGTCTAGTTTGGCAGCAAAACAGGAAAAACCACCAAAGATTTGTTCAATAACTTTAACTGGATTTGGTTAAACCACTGTACGTTCCACATCTTATGAAGACTGAGGATAAATTGTTGAATGAATAGTTGGGGAGTAAAAAAAAAAAGTTTTATCAGAAGTGGGCGGGGCTTAAATGGTTAGATGCAGAACCTGACATAGAATCCAGATTATTTTAGGCCTCCAGGTTCAGATGTTATTGCCAAAAACCTATTGGGGTGGTTGCAGCGCCTCCATCAGGTTGATTGAGGTATGAGTTTTTGTGTAAGTTCACTAAGCTTGATTTCCTTCATGAGCTACAGCAATTTTTGTGAAATAAGCCACTCCCACTGAACTTTGGCAGAACTGTGGCAAAACGGAAACAACAAAAATCCATCCAGTACGACTCATGGTTCAGTGGTTGTTATAGCAACGCCATGAGGACAATGATGGTAGTTTTTTGGATGTGTATATTTTTGTATATATATGTTTGTGTGTGTGCATATATTTGTTTGTTTGTGTGTGTATGTGTGTATATATATATTTTTTTTTGTGTATATATATATATATATATATATATATATATATATATATATATATATATATATATTTGTTTGTGTGTATATATTTGTGTGCATATATTGGTTTGTGTGTGTGTGTGTATATATGTTTGAGATGAGATATACTTTATTGATCTCACAGTGCAGAAATTATGTTTACACTCTAGTTGCCTCAGACAGCAATTAGTCCACAATTATTACTTGTTTACTGTAATAATGGCACACATCAGAATTTTAAACAGCACATACACATTTGACATTGTTTATGTGCACTAAGTTTGAAGGTGTCCGTTATCCGAATTGAGGCAAGTGGGCGAAGGCCATGCAGCAACCCTGAGATGCGCCGCCGTTGGCTTGGGGGGAGTCACGGGGGCTGCAGCTAAAACTGCACTGACCCCGCTGAAGAGGGAAGGAGTGAGGTGAGCAGACGCCGGAGTGGGGAGTGTTGATGTGGGATAGGAGGGGGTGGGGGAAGGGAATGGAGCATGCTTCAGTCCTGTGAAAAGCAGTTTATTGCCGGCTCTGGGCTTCGATTCTAATTTTTCCTCCTCTTACTGACCGTCTGCCCCAGCTCTGTTTTATTAGTTATTTAGCATGGGTTTTGTTGGGGAAGTGTCGTGACACGGACCCACAACAGGGGGCGTTAATGAAGGGACAATGGAATAGCCAAAAAGTAACAATTTAATGTTGTGAAGGTGCACAACGTAATACAGACAGATACAAATATGCGTTATATCAATCCGACAAAAAGGTGACGTGTGGCAGGCTCGAAGATAGGAGACGTCCGGTGAGAGGAAAGCCGGAACCCACACAAGCCTCACCACCAACGGACCTGAAGAACACCGGAGCCGCCAAGCCCTGCGCCCCAGGTGGCCACTGTCTTCAGCAGTCAGACCCGGTACTGCTGGCAGAAAACAGAAACAGTTCTGGATGAGTGTGAGTTCGCACAATCAGTAATCCCACAGTCTGTGTTCAGTAAGGAGGGAGAACCTCCACCTCCAATCACACACTCGTGCAGCTCCTGTCTAACCACTTATCTGGTTGGGGTGTGAAGCGAAGCCGTCGCTGATAACACCAAACGCCAATCCCACAGATAAGGCAATCACCACAGGAAAACGGCTGCAAAAGAAGTTCAGACTATTACACAAGGTTTTGTTCAGCAGAGAAAATTACCTGATTGGTAGTTGATTTCTCAGCGGGGAGGTGGAGTTGCAGTCCGGCCTTTATGGTGGTGGTGATGCGTGACAGCTGGCGTTGATAGATGACAGCTGTCACCTCCAGCGGCTCCAACGCCCTCTCGTGCTTGGAGCCCGCACTCCAAGCAGGGCGCCATCTGGTGGTGGTGGGCCAGCAGTACCTCCTCTTCGGCGGCCCACACAGGTTTATTCTGTTCTATTTTGCTTTGCCACTTTGTTTCTTTGCTACTTTTATACTTTAGCCATTGTCCAATTCTGTTCTTGTTTTGTTCAGCCAGTTTGTGTTTTCATTGTTTACCACTTGTTTATATTGTTCTTCTCATTTGTTATATATCTGTTGTGTGAAATTCCTCTGGAGGAAAACAGTTGGGCAGTTTGACCTTCAGGCTTGATAAGCCTGTAATGTTATGGTTACAGCAGTGAAATCACTTTTTAACAGTTCCACTTGCACAACCAAATCCCAATTATGAATTAAGAATATTCACCGGCCTCTGAAATCTTCAACTTCAATTGCAAGGCACGCATCTGCTCCAAGATGTCATCCAATTTGTGTCTGAGTTCAAGAGTCACTGCAGTCTGAGAATGCACTGCCTTGCCAACCTTGTTAATCATGACGGACAAGCGAGGGGCCGTGGTTCTTGATGCTGCCATCTTGCCAATTTTCCAGTAGATCAGGGCAGCACATAAGCCAAAAGTACCAGCGCTGCTACCATAAGTCCAAAAATGAATAAATCCTCGATGTCCTCAACGGAGAAAGGTGCCAAGCATGCCACATGCCAAGACCCCCAGGAGTCGAGAACATAGCCCGCAGGATACGTTCCATCTGGGCAGGTAGGACCCCCGGAAAGACCAGCTGATCAATTCCATGGTTAATCCAATAGTAGTCCAATAGATCCAGAATCCAATATAATTTGAGGAATTCACAGTCTGGAGAAGTAGGGACTTAAAGGTTAAAAGCAGAGAGCACAGATAAGGAAGAGTGGAGGAGATGCGACCGCCCTCGTCGGAGTCCCAAGAGTTTGTTTGGGTGTGTGTGTATTTTTGTGTGTGTATATTTGTTTGTGTGTGTGTATATTAGTTTGTGTGTGTATATTTGTTTGTGTGTGTGTGTATATATATATATATATATATATATATATTTGTTTGTTTGTGTGTCTATGTGTGTATATATATATATATATTTGTTTGTGTGTGTATATATATTTGTGTGTGTATATATATTTGTTTGTGTATGTATATATATATATATATATATTTGTGTGTATATTTGTTTGTGTGTGTGTGTATATATATTTGTGTGTGTATATTTGTTTGTGTGTGTGTATTTGTGTGTACGTATTTTTGTTTGTGTGTGTGTATGTGTGTGTGTGTGTGTGTGTGTGTGTGTGTGTGTGTATGTATGTGTGTATATTTGTGTGTGTATATATATTTGTGCATATGTTTGTGTGTGCATTTGTGTGTATATTTGTTTGTGTGTGTGTGTGTGTATATATATATTTTTTTTTGTTTGTGTGTGTATTCTTGTTTGTGTGTGTATATATATTTGCTTGTGTGTGTATATTTGTTTGTGTGTGTGTGTGTGTGTGTGTACGTATTTTTGATTTTGTGTGTATGTGTGTGTGTGTGTGTGTGTGTGTATTTTTTTTTTACCTTTAATACCTATTGTGCCATAGGTATTAAAGGCACTGCGCTGCGGTGGTTTGAATCATATTTATCTAATAGATTACAATTTGTTCATGTAAATGGGGAATCTTCTTCACAGACTAAGGTTAATTATGGAGTTCCACAAGGTTCTGTGCTAGGAGCAGTTTTATTCACTTTATATACTATGTTTCCCTTAGCCAGTATTATTAGACGGTATTGCTTAAATTTTCATTGTTACGCAGATGATACCCAGCTTTATCTATCCATGAAGCCAGAGGACACACACCAATTAGCTAAACTGCAGGATTGTCTTACAGACATAAAGACATGGATGACCTCTAATTTCCTGCTTTTAAATTCAGATAAAACTGAAGTTATTGTACTTGGCCCCACAAATCTTAGAAACATGGTGTCTAACCAGATCCTTACTCTGGATGGCATTACCCTGACCTCTAGTAATACTGTGAGAAATCTTGGAGTCATTTTTGATCAGGATATGTCATTCAAAGCGCATATTAAACAAATATGTAGGACTGCTTTTTTTGCATTTACGCAATATCTCTAAAATTAGAAAGGTCGTGTCTCAGAGTGATGCTGAAAAACTAATTCATGCATTTATTTTCTCTAGGCTGGACTATTGTAATTCATTATTATCAGGTTGTCCTAAAAGTTCCCTGAAAAGCCTTCAGTTAATTCAAAATGCTGCAGCTAGAGTACTAACGGGGACTAGAAGGAGAGAGTATATCTCTCCCATATTGGCCTCTCTTCATTGGCTTCCTGTTAATTCTAGAATAGAATTTAAAATTCTTCTTCTTACTTATAAGATTTTGAATAATCAGATCCCATCTTATCTTAGGGACCTCATAGTACCATATCACCCCAATAGAGCGCTTCGCTCTCAGCCTGCAGGCTTACTTGTAGTTCCTAGGGTTTGTGTTGTGTGGGCCGCTGAAGAGGAGGTACTGCTGGCCCACCACCACCAGAGGGCACCCTGCCTGGAGTGCGGGCTCCAGGCACCAGAGGGCGCTGCCGCCTCACAGGAGCAGCCGGGGTGACAGCTGACACTCATCACCTGTGACAGCTGTCACCACTCATCTGATCTGCATCGGTATATCATCTCCACCTCTTTGCCGAGATATCGTTCTACCTGAAAGGTAATATCCTCAGCCTGACTGCTTGATAGAAAGCCCTTTTTGTGATTTTTGTGAGTGATAACAGACTTTTTCTCCAACGAGAGGTGGAGGTAGCTTCCCTGCCGTGCAGATTGCTGGGTGCAGACGCACCCACGTTTAATTGTGTTTTTGTTCCTCGCCAGCAGTACCAGGTCCGACACGCGGAGGCAGTGGCCACCTGGGAGTTCGGGACTTGGCGGCTCCAGTATTCCCGGGGTCTGGTGGCGGAGGAAATCGTGTGGTTCCGGTTCTGCTTTGGACAGGCGTCTCCTATCTTCGAGCCTGCCCACATGACACCTTGTAATTTGACCTTTGATCTATTGTGTAATCTGTTGTGTTTGTTGTGCACGTTCGCAACAGTAAAGTGTTGTTATTTGACCTATTCCATTGTCCGTTCATTTGCGCCCCCTGTTGTGGGTCCGTGTACTTACACTTTCCCAACAGTTTGTAAGAGTAGAATGGGAGGCAGAGCCTTCAGCTTTCAGGCTCCTCTCCTGTGGAACCAGCTCCCAATTCAGATCAGGGAGACAGACACCCTCTCTACTTTTAAGATTAGGCTTAAAACTTTCCTTTTTGCTAAAGCTTATAGTTAGGGCTGGATCAGGTGACCCTGAACCATCCCTTAGTTATGCTGCTATAGACTTAGACTGCTGGGGGGTTCCCATGATGCACTGAGTGTTTCTTTCTCTTTTTGCTCTGTATGCACCACTCTGCATTTAATCATTAGTGATTGATCTCTGCTCCCCTCCACAGCATGTCTTTTTCCTGGTTCTCTCCCTCAGCCCCAACCAGTCCCAGCAGAAGACTGCCCCTCCCTGAGCCTGGTTCTGCTGGAGGTTTCTTCCTGTTAAAAGGGAGTTTTTCCTTCCCACTGTTGCCAAGTGCTTGCTCACAGGGGGTCGTTTTGACTGTTGGTGTTTTTCTGTAATTATTGTATGGCCTTGCCTTACAATATAAAGCGCCCTGGGGCAACTGTTTGTTGTGATTTGGCGCTATATAAATAAAATTGATTTGATTTGATTTGATTTTTTTGTTTGTGTGTGTATTCTTGCTTGTGTGTGCATATATATTTGCTATGTGCTTGTGTGTGTATATTTGTTTGTGTGTGTGTATTTTTGATTGTGTGTGTGTGTGTGTATATATATATATATATATATATATATATATAAGATGTATATAAGATGTGCGGACGGATTCGCACGTCGGCAGGCAGCCGGCGCGGCGTGCCGCCACAGGAAAAACACCTCCGTGTTGATATCCATTTGTAAAAACCAGGCAGCTTTTGATGGCTTTCAGTTGAGTATCTGAGAAATTGTTTAACAGCTGGACATGTTCCGACTTGTCCTTAAGGTTTCCAATGGAGGTGTTTTTCCTGTGGCGGCGCGCCGCGCCAGCTGCCTGCCAACGCGCCAATCTGTCCGCACATCTTTCATTACAAAATCTCCTTTAACAGTGGAATGTCCGGATAATCTGCTGAACCCGACCTCTTCTGAAAGTTCTCTGTTCTCTCACGACGTCCTGGGTCAACAGAGGCTTAAATTTGGAGGTTTTCAGCTTGAAACAGGATGACGACATCGCCTTGGAGCGCTGCGCGACATCCCGCTCCATGGGAAGTCCTTAAAGCGACAGTAACACTCCATAATCTCTCATCAGCCGTTAAAATTTTCAGCGAAAACCAGCTGAATTTCTCGAATGGTGTCCACTTCGATGTGCCTCACAGGTTCTGAAAAAATTTTGATAAAGCAAAGCGCCAGTCTGTCAGGAAGTTGTCAGACAAAGGGATTCCGACGGGAGGGGTGGATCACTCCTCACTCAAAGCCCGCCCACAGGCGAATGACGTAACCGACAGGCGTGAAAAAACTTGCATGCCCACGAGGGTTCAAGCTTGTCTGATGTAATCACACGTGATTCAAATCCATATAGTTTTTGAAAAAAATAAAAAGGTCTGATACTTTTCTCACAGACCTCGTATATTTGTGCATGTGTATATATATTTATTTGTTTGTGTGTATATATTTTGTTTGTGTATGTGTATATATATTTGTTTGTGTGTATATATTTGTGTGTTATATTTGTTTGTGTGTGTATTTTTGTTTGTGTGTCCGTGTATATTTTTGTTTGTGTATATATTTGTTTGTGTGTGTATTTTTGTTTGTGTGTCCGTGTATATTTTTGTTTGTGTGTATATTTGTTTGTGTGTGTGTATTCTTGTTTGTGTGTGTGTATATATTTGTTTGTGCGTGCATATTTTTGTTTGTGTGTGTATATTTGTTTGTGCGTGCGTATTTTTGTTTGTGTGTGTTATATTTGTTTGTGTGTGTATTTTTGTTTGTGTGTCCGTGTATATTTTTGTTTGTGTGTGTATATTTGTTTGTGCGTGCGTATTTCTGTTTGTGTGTATATATTTGTTTGTGCGTGCGTATTTTTGTTTGTGTGTGTATATTTGTTTGTGTGTGTATATATATTTGTTTGTGTGTGTATATATTTGTTTGTGTGTATTTTTGTTTGTGTGTGTATATATTTGTTTGTGTGTGTATGTTTGTGTGTGTATATATATTTGTTTGTGTGTGTATATATTTGTTTGTGTGTCTGTATATATTTGTTTGTGTGTATATTTTTGTTTGTGTGTGTGTGTGTTTGTTGCTAAAAAGCTTGGTGACCTGCAGTAAACCCGTCATTATTCGCCGCTGCCGCGTTCTGTTTCAGAGGTTACCGTGACAACGAGACCTCACATCTACTACTGCCGCTCACCCAGCATGGAGGACTTCACCTGCTGGTGGCATCCGCTTGCCAATGCCACGGGGGATGTCACCTACATCCTGACCTACTCCAAAGAGTGCGTAGAGTCCTGAAACACATCTGGAACCAGGACGGGAACCACAGTTTGGTCCCCAGCACCAAAACACAGAAATTCATGTTTGATTCCCACAAACAGCTGAGTTTGGAGTTTTCGTTTTGTCATTTGCAGTCAGGGGCCCAAACGCGAATGTCCAAACTACGTGACCTTTGGCCCCAACAGCTGCCACTTTGACCGTAGTCACACGTCCATCTGGATGATCTACTGCATGAATGTGACCGCTGTCACCGCTGCCACCAGCTACACGTCGCAGCAGCACTGCCTGGACGTGGCTGATATTGGTAAGAACCAATCAGCGTTTTATTTTGAAAGGATGAACAGGAACATCAGTGCTTCACTTTCTCTATGATAAAAAATGATGAAGTGGGTGTAAAAGAGCAGATTTAACATTTTAAAGGAGGCCATTTGAAATATCCCGAGTGTTTACTGACTTTGTTTGTTTGTTTGTTCTTCAGTGCAGACGGAAGCGCCCGTTAATCTCAACTACATCCTGTCTGACGCTGGCGGCGATGAGACAGGCCACAAGGTTCTGCTGTCCTGGACCTACCCCGAACCTTCAGACCTGCAGTACGGCTGGATCACGCTGGTCTACGAGCTCCAGTATCGGCGAGTCATAGAACCCAACAGCTGGAAGGTACAAGAGCCCCAAACCCGTTTTCTACACCCGCTTATTCCAAATATGGGTTATGGCGGGGGTGGAGCCTATCCCAGCAGTCACTGGGCAAGAGGCGGGGTTACACCGGGACAGGACACCGGCGTATCTCACCGCATATTGAATCATTTTGGGTCACAGTTGTCATAGCAGTTATCAGGACATGAGTGGTGTCGTGACACTGTGAGCTTTTCAGAATAAAACATTTCCTGAAGCTTCAGTTACTTCAAATCTTCAAAAAGATTCAACGGTTAAAAGAAAATAAATAAATAACAATGAGAGGTCCAGAGGAAGGTTTGCACAGAGACAAACAGGGCATGGTGGCTCAGGTGAGTGTGGACAGGTAAGGCTCATAGGTGGATTTCAAAATAAAACAGGAAGCTGACAGACTGTTAATTGTTTTTGTAACTATTTTCTTGCTCTGATGATAGAACTGGGGTTTGAGGTTCAGGACAGCAACAAAAAACATGTTTTTATTCTGAAGCTAGTCATCATCATTAAACCACTAATGAGTAAAAACGTATGTCACATTAACATGCTGGCGAGCACCGTCCTTAAAATTAGACTTAGATACTTTTTATTGTCATTCAGTTTTTAACAAATGTGCACAGAATGAAATGTTGCATTGTGCTCAGGACAATTAAAACATCTAAAAATACAATATTTAAGAGAAAAAATATATATATATATTCAGCTGAGAGCTGCTTGCACCCCTGCTTAAATGTGTTCATCACCGGCCCCCGTAGTTCGCCATGACACTGCACTGATCGGCTGACAAAAGCATACAAGTAAGTTTATAAGGATGTTGTTTGTAATAACTTTGTGATTACATTCACCCCACATTTCACCCCATGTTTCAGTTCAACTCAGTTTGATTAACTCAGTTTATGTAGTAATGTGTCAAATGTGCTTCATTGCATCAGTCACGCTTTTTATTAAACCCATGTTGTGTAGACCTTATTTCTAGCATGAAAAACTTTCATTTACTGCTAACAGGTTGAAACATTCAGATTTACTATCGGCTGATTTATCGGCTATCGGCAAATCAGCCGATTTATCGATTATCGGCATTTTTTTTCATCCAAATATTGTTATCGGCATCGGCCTCAAGAAATCCATATTGGTCGGGCTCTAATATATATATATATATATATATATATATATATATATATATATATATATATATATATATATATATATATATATATATATTTTTTTTTTTTTTTCAGGGTATAATATTTAAAAGAAGGTGCAATAAATAGTAAAGTGACCTGTGGAGTTGACAGTAGTGCAAAAAAATAAAAACAAATTCAAGTAATTAGAAGGTAGAGACACGAGCAGCATGTTTTCCCTGGAAGTTCAGCGGCCTGGTGACCTCTGTGATGGGGTGTGAGGCGTCACTGATAATCCTCCTGGCTCGGGACGTGCAGCACTTGAGTGCGATGTCCTGGATGGAAGGAAGAGATGCCCCAGTCATTTATGATCCTCCTTCTCTGGATCCAGGATCACTGTAAACTATCTGACAGTATGTGAGAGACAGATTTCTTTAGGTGGACTCAATTTATGAGATGTTTAAGATCTGCCTCAGATATGTTCCTTTGATCTATTTGGTTAATGTTGTTGCTTTATGACATCACACGTCCTGTGTGATGTCTGACTGTCCTCCTATTTCTGGGTTTCCCGCCATTAACGGTATTGCTGTGATCCTCAGGTGAAAGAGGGTCTGCGTGAGCCCCACGTAGAGCTGCTGGGTCTCCCCGCCGGCGACTACGTGGTCCGTGTCCGGTGCCGGTCTCATAACTACGGCCTGTGGAGCCACTGGAGCATCGCGCTGCTCATGAGCATCCCGGGCGAGCCGGCTGCAGGTTCCCTGAAAACCACAGACACTCACCAGCTCATAGTGCTGATCATCATTAATCACAGTTATTTATTTCATAATTCACAGTTTTTGTTAAATATATAAATGAAACATCATTGCTTCATCTAAAAAAACACATCAGCATCTGAAGACAGTCAGTTAGTTAGTTAGTTAATGATTAACTATAACTGTTAACCAGTTTAAGTCTTTGTAATCATTTAAATTCTAAAATAATAATAATAATTATAATAATAATCTCATTTAAAAAAATGATTGTGTGGGGTCTCAGGTTAAGGAATTTTACATTTTTTTAGTGTTGCTCCTGTTTTAAAAATAAAACTATAACTTAACTTGTTTACAATATGTTTTAACTGGTTTCAATGTGTTTTAACTGGTGTAAAATATGTTTTAATTGGTTTTAACTGATTTAAAACGTGTTAATGGTGTAAAATAAGTTTTAACTGGTTTCAAATGTGTTTAACTGATTTAAAATGTGTGTTAATGGTGTAAAGCATGTTTTAACTGGTTAAAATCTGTTTTAAATGTTGTAAAACATGTTTTAACTGGTGTAAACTGTTTTAACTGGTTATAAACATGCTGTGTTTTCACTGGTGTAAAGTATGTTTTAATTGGTTTTAACTGATTTAAAATGTGTGTTAATGGTGTAAAATAAGTTTTAACTGGTTTCAAATGTGTTTAACTGATTTAAAATGTGTGTTAATGGTGTAAAGCATGTTTTAACTGGTTAAAATCTGTTTTAAATGTTGTAAAACATGTTTTAACTGGTTTAAACTGTTTTAACTGGTTATAAACATGCTGTGTTTTCACTGGTGTAAAGTATGTTTTAATTGGTTTTAACTGATTTAAAACGTGTGTTAATGGTGTAAAATAAGTTTTAACTGGTTTCAAATGTGTTTAACTGATTTAAAATGTGTTAATGGTGTAAAGCATGTTTTAACTGGTTAAACTCTGTTTTAAATGTTGTAAAACATGTTTTAACTGGTTTAAACTGTTTTAACTGGTTATAAACATGCTGTGTTTTTTAACTGTTTTAAACATGTTTTAACTGGTTTAAACACGTTTTAACTGGATTTAAATATGTTTTAACAGGTTTAAAATGTGTTTTAACTGGTTTAACCCTCTGGAGTCGAATGATGCACCCTTGCATAAAAAACCACATGACCTAATTAAGTGGACGTAACAATCTGCTGCACTCTGAGGCTCCCTTTAAATGTGTGTTGTGTGTGGAGACTTCAACCGTTATAGAACTTTTTAAATTTTGTTAATAGGCCTAGTTTAACTTGACTTATCAGTATTTTTTACGCCATACGTTTTCATGAATATTATTGTCATTTTTCGGTGTGCGTTTATGTACACACACGCAACCAAAAGGATCATTTCCTTCTCTACTGTAGCTACGACAGCGGTGGGAAGAAATATGACTCCTTCTTCCTCAGTGGTTGACTGGCTCATGAATTTTCCACCAATCAGAAGTCACTAACCCCACATGTGTTCACTAACCTCATGTGTGCCATGATCCCATGATGCACTGTTTCTTTCTCTTTTTGCTCTGTATGCACCACTCTGCATTTAATCATTAGTGATTGATCTCTGCTCCCCTCCACAGCATGTCTTTTTCCTGGTTCTCTCCCTCAGCCCCAACCAGTCCCAGCAGAGGACTGCCCCTCCCTGAGCCTGGTTCTGCTGGAGGTTTCTTCCTGTTAAAAGGGAGTTTTTCCTTCCCACTGTAGCCAAGTGCTTGCTCACAGGGGGTCATTTTGACCGTTGGGGTTTTACATAATTATTGTATGGCCTTGCCTTACAATATAAAGCGCCTTGGGGCAACTGTTTGTTGTGATTTGGCGCTATATAAAAAAATTAATTGATTGATTGATGTGTGTTTGATCACAGCCCACCCACCCCACGTGTGTCTGATTGTGTGGTCGCTTTCTCTTTATTACTGGTGGAAAGCGTGTGTGGTTAGTGTTTTTTTTTTTGTTTGTTTTTTAAAGACGTATTATGAATGGGGAGCAAGCGCTTCAGTTATTTTTTTGAACAGGAGGAAGACGGAGCGCGCAGACACTGTAGATTCTGGATCCACCTAAGTGATCCAGATGAGGATGTAGAAAATGATAGAAAAAAGGGAACAGCAGGTCATGACAAATTGTTTCGAGTCAGGCCTCTTTATGATGACATCCTTAGTGCCTGCCAGGCTTATTACCACCTGAGGAGGGAGCTGGCAGTGGATGAAAGGATGGTGGCAACGACGGCAAAAACTGGAATGACTCAATATTTGAAGGACAAGTCAACAAAATGAGGCATGAAACTTTTTTGTGTTGGCTGTTTCAAGTAATGGCTACACACTCAAGTTCACCATTTACACTGGCAAGACTGTGACCACAAGTGAGCACAGGCTGTGTGAGGTGGTCATGTGGTCATATCCAGTAATATTATAGAAGACATACCTTACTGAATTTTCATGAACCTGATCCAGCCATCCTCACTTGGTACTGGGTACCACATTTACATGGACAATTTTTACATGAGTCCCAAACTGTTCATGGACCTGGCTCACATGAAGTTTGGGTCATGTGGCACATACAGGCAGAACAGACGAGAATGCCCCAGAGGGAGGGCAAATGCTCTCACAAAAATGTGAAAGAGGATCCATAAGATGGATAAGAGAGGGACCTCTGGTGTTTGTAAAGTGGATGGACACACGGGAGGTGTCTGTGTGCTCTGCCATCCATGTGTTTTCAGGTGAGACAGTGCAGAGAAGGGTGAAGGATGGACGCTGGACGGTATAAAAACATGGGTAGAGTCGACCTATCTGACCAGCTCATCCAGTACTACTCCACCCATCAGAAAACTGCACGCTGGTGCAGGACAGTGTTGCTACACTTCCTTGACATTGCAACCACAAATGCATTCATCTTGCATCGTGAGATCAGCAGTGTCAAGCAAGTGCAGCCCAGAACACACAAGGACTTTATGGTGGAGCTGGTGGGTCAAATGTGTGGCACAGACAAAACAGGTGTCCCACAGAACAGGAGCCAGAACCACGTTCCTGTGCCAATTGTGACAGGCACAGATCCTGACCAAAAAGCCACAAAAGGCAGATTGAGGTGCCAATGGCGCCTTCAGGTGGACAACAAGAGGAGTGACACACTGGAAGTATCAGGCCTGCGATGTGCCCCTCTGTGTTGTGTTGGACAGGAATTGTTTTTGTTTTTTTTTGAGTAGCACAAATAATGTGTTGCATCTTATTTTGACATCTGATTGTTTTGTAAATAGTTTAGCATTAACATTTTCTGCACTATTCATTCATTCATTCATTCACTCACTCATCTTCAACCGCTTTTCCGGGTTCAGGTTGTGGAGACCCCAGACTTCCCCTTCCCATGCCACATTGATCACCTCTGACTGGGGGATCCAGAGGCATTGAAATTTACAATTTATATTTACATTTTAAGTTATAAAAATGGTTCATTAAACAAGTTTGTGGTTTTCACAGTAAAAGAAAAAAACTTTTTCTACTTGGATTTTATGTTTTTGTGTGATTTTAGGTTCACTGTGTTAATACAGTCGGTCAGAATGAATGAAAAACTGTAAAGTCACACAGGTGAGGTTGTGCTAAACAAAAAGACACAAAACAAGGCCAGGTAAACACTTTTTAAAGGTAAATTATAAAGGTAAAACCAAAAGTAGTCAAAAACAGCCAATTATACCCAGGACTCCAGAGGGTTAAACTGTGTTTAACCAGTGTGAAGTATGTTTTAACTGGTTTTAAACATGTTTTAACTGGCTTAAAATGTGTTTTAACTGGTGTAAAGTATGTTTTAACTGGTTTTTAAATGAGGTTTAAAACCAATACAACAGTTGATTGACAAGATTATCTACTACTGGTTAAAGGCAGTTTAAGATGTTTTGGAATCACTTTCAAAGATGTTTGAAATGATTTAGGTGTTATTTAAATCCTGTCCAAACAAACATATCTCAAATTAAACAAGATAAGAGTGAATTCTCCCTTTGAGGGTTGGTAAAGTTGTGTGAAGCGCCTTGAGGCAACTTTGTTGTGATTTGTCGTTATATAAATGAAAATCAATTGAATTGAGAAGCTTAAAGAAGCAGAATTTTAATTAATTATAACTGGAATGATTCAAGAACCTGATTATGAAACAAGCCATCAGCTTAATTTCCAGCAGATCACGAGTTCATTTCAGTGTAACAGAAAAACATGTTTTCCACTCCCCCCGTTTTTAAAATAAAAGAATCATCACTACAAATTCATGTTTGAGTTTAATTTTTGTTTGTTCTGCAAATTTAGTACAACATTTCTTTCCAATCAATCACAATGTTCAGTTGGTCATAATAACTTATTTTATTTTGTTAATGTCAAGATGAGGGAAGCTGTCAATCAAAGTACTTCAACTGTTTCCAGGTAAAGTTCTGGTTCTGGTGTCGAGTGTCAGTGTTGTGGTTCCGCTGGTCGCCGTCTTCATAATCGTCCTGCAGCGCAAAAGGTGAGAAACGATGCTAACGTGACATGTAAAGTGGAGGTGTGGGTGGAGCTAGACACTTGTGACATCATGATTTCCTGTGGCTTTGTTTCATCAGCATCAACAACTGTTAGCTAAAATGAGTTTGTTAAAATCACTGACCTGCTAACAGCAGAAAAGATTATTTACTCACAGATTGTTTCAACAAATCAAGTACAACCTGGTTACTTGCTAATCACAGTAAGCTGTTCGCTTAAACTGGGCTAACTAGCTAACTAGCTGTCTGAATTAATTCCTTGCAAAAATCCAGTTTTTTAACTCTTCAAACTGGTTTCATTCCTGATCACAAACTGAATCTGTATTTTGAACATCTTATATGTGTTTTTGAACATACGTGTCACATGCTAACTGTTGCCTGACATGTTAGCGGCACCAAAACGTTTGTGAGTTCACCGTCGATACAAACGGATGTTTGATCAGTGTGAATCACACTCGTCAACTCAGGTGAAAATACGTTAAAATATCTCCACTCCAAGAACACAAAACGTACACAACGAATGTTTAAAAAGTTATTAATCCTTATTAAAGTAAACTTGATGATGATGAATACTTTATTGAGCAAGTTAAAAACATTTATACATTGCGCACATTCATCTTTGAAAATCCGTACATTACTCAAAGGGAGTAGAATGAAGTAAAACTTATATTTTCTACCCCCTTTCACATGTTTTATTTTCGACTACGCAGACAAGAATAAATAAAAATTTTTTGAGATCATATATACCTATATAAACACACACCTTGCATTATACATATCAACATGTATTTACATAAATACACTACCTCTATACACAAATACCCTTATATACACCAATACACACACTAGATTCAATGAGATTTGACAGTATAACACTTTTAACCCACATACATGCACCTATGGGCACCCAGCCCATGCATGCACGCACATTTACCTATATTCGATTAAACTTGATGATATATTAATTTTTTTTTTTCCCACACATCATGGGCAACTCATGTGCATTCATATTTCCTTCAAGGAACAGCAGGAAAAGGGTTGATAATAAAATAAACAATGTTGAAATAAAATTACAGTTTGTTCTTAAAAACAGAATAAATTAATTTATCGCACTTCCATCCTCCATTAAAACCCAAAACGGTGCCTCCACCAGGTTAAAACCCATATTACAACTGGCCACGCCCCTTTACCCAGACTAAAGAGTGCCATTCTACTTTTGGTTTGTTTCCTTCAGAATAAAAGAATGCATCCTGCCGCCAATTCCAAAGCCGAGGATTATGGGTATTGACTCGCTGCTTCTGAAGGTAACGTACGCATGCACACCCACATGCGCACACACACACACACACACACACACACGTTTTTGGCGTCATCCACCTTTCTTTTTTCTGTCTTCTCTTTCCTGTCCTCCTTCTTTGTGTCTCACTCTCAGAAGGGGAAGTTGGATGAAATCAACGATCACTTCTGTAACTTCCACAGCTACAGACCGCCGAGTTTCACTGCCGAGGTCTGGCACCACGTCAGCAGTCGTCCCGTCACACCAAAGCCCGGTGGCGCCTCGTCTGAGCCGACAGATAGGGACGAGGACGTCTCACACATCTCAGCGGCTCCAGATGACGTACATCACTACTTTATAACTCAGGACCCAGCATCATACGTCACAAGTCCCGCCCCCAGCTGCTGTGTCACCGCATCAGTGACCGTGCCGCCCCCAGCGCTGAAGCCAGACTCTGTGTCGTGGACACATCTTGGTGTCCCCACCAGCCGCTCGCTACAGGGTTTCTACACCTGCGTCCAACATCTGAAGGAACTTGCCGAGGTCCAACTGGTGCCATCTTTGCTGCTGTCCTACAGACGGGACGTACCACTTCATCTCAGCAGGCATGAGGAGGAGACAAAGCTCGCCGAGTACACAGCGTGGGAGAAGGCAATGACTGGGCCAGAGGTGCTGAAAGACAGCGGCAAGGCAGGAAGAAGCGACGTAGACCTTCTGCTGCTGCCCGCTAACGAGCTGAACAGTGACACCATGAAGTAACAGCGTCCAAAAACTGTTCTGTCTGCTTCACCAAAGACAAAACACAAGGACGTGTTGAAGCTTTGGTGGAACAGAGTTGCAGCAGAGAAGAAGAACATCTCAACCGTTTAATGCACTGGTGTCCAAATTATTCCAGAAAGGGCCAAGAGGGTGCAGGTCTTCTTTACAGCCACGGACTCCAGCAGACGCCGTGGCCATAAAAAAAAACCTACACTCTCTTGGCCCTTTCTGGAATAATTTGGACACCACTGGTTTAATGAATCAGAAGATTTATTCTCCTCCATGAAAACATAAAAGAAAACGACGTAAAGCATCAACAAATTGTCCAACAGCAGACGTCTTCTGGACCTGCGTCTTCAAAAATGTTGGTCCATCAAATCAAAACCATTAACACAAAACTCTGGCTCCAGTAAATTCTGAATCCTGTGAGGAGAAGCTCCGAAAACTGATTTCTAAATGACAGATGACTGAATTTAAACTGGTTCTGCACAAACGGTTAAACAAGCTACACTGAAAAAAGTGAAACTTGAATCAATAAAAAAACAAAAACTTTAATTTCTTCCACTGACATTTTTCAGTTCTTCTCCATGTTTATTGATAATATGTTTGAAATGTTAAATTGTAAAACACTTTAAGAGAAACTTATCAAATTTGGTGCAACAAATTATGAGTAATTAAAAAAAAAAGTTGGTTCAAGTTTGACTTTTTTCAGTGTGCTGTACATGGAGTTTAACCAGCATATATTACCAGCTGTGAACCACTTGATTTGAACTGGTAATGCTAATGATGTGCAATCCTCAACACGTTCAATAACCAAGTGCTGTTTAGCTGCTTTCAATTGGTTTTAAATTGATTTTTAAATCAAATATTTGTATTTCAAAAAGATTTGGTAAAACACTATAAACCTGTTTTTAAATTAGTGCAGTTTAAACTAACCTGGTTTTGTCTGGTCACCTGAGACCTCTGTGGATTTGGGGTTTTGGTGTCTTCTCTTCCTGGGAGAACCCTCCCATTGTCTTTGTCTCCCTCTGGTGTCTGTGGTTGGGGTTGCACTGTCCTCTGTCGACACACCTGCACTTGATCTGTAATCACACACCTGCTTCATGTCTTGTCTTTGCCGGTCGGTCTGCTGTCCATCCTGCTGGGGTCCTCGTGTTTCTGTCCTTGATTGTGCTTGTCAGTTTTCTGTTTTGTCCATCAGTATTATATTTGTCTTCAAAGCTCTCTCAGAGTTAAGTGATCAAAGGATGCACATTATGCAGCGAGAGCTTTTGATTTTCCATTAGTACCAGGGACCAGACTGGACCGGTTACCAGGTTTCACAGCTAACTGTTTTTTCAGCATTTTGTCTGAAGTAAAACACATCAGGGAGGTTTTATGTTTGATCCTGATTCATTTTGTGTCATTGGGACCTTCCAAACATTCATCAACAGTCCAACAAACGCACCAGATCAAGAAATGCGAGTCCAGCACACAACATCCGGCCACCCCAACCCGGCCCACGGTCTCTGCTGGACCCGGGAAAAAGTCCAGACCTGAACTTCACCTCACTGCCATCCTCCTTCAAGATTAGACACAGTCTCAGTTTTTGGAAGGACTCGTCTAGATTTTAGGGAAACTGTCCGTCCTCCCTGATATGCCTTCAACACATTTTATTCTTACTTTTATTTAGAGCACATTAATTTGCATGAAGACAGCTGATTGGTCCTCATTGAACCTGAGAAGATGATGACACAGGACGTCCACAAAATCTCATGTCCAAGAATTCTCCATTTTTCCTCCCAATTAAACAGACAAATGTCAAGAAAAGCAGCTGCTTCTACATGCAGCCATATTTGTTTTGGTTGATGGGTTTCCCTGTGACATCACTGGGAATTCCCCTCGTCCTGTGACCGCTGACCTCCATCTTCTCTGTCTTGTGTGTTTGATTGTTCTTTATTGTGCTTTATTTTATTTTATTTTATTTTTAGTATGAGAGTGGATGCCCCCTCCCCCCTCAGTCGGGGTTGCTGAGGTTGGTGACCTTTGCTCTGATTTGTTGCTGTGTGTTTGTTAACTCGCCACATGGGGAACAGCGGCCGCTGTGTTTGAATAAAAAACAGGTGCAGAATCGAACCCAAAACCATGTTTTTTTTCTCTCCTGTTCATTGAAACATGTTCACTTAAATTCAGGTGTAATTTTTCTTTTTTTATTTGAATTTAAGTTATTGGTCCTCAGTTCTTCTTCAGGGTTTGAATACACACTCAGGTTCTACAGAAGAAAGGATCCGGATCAAAGGACTCACTTTCAGAACGTTTCCTTGTGGACTCAGACCCGGTGTGGTGTCTCTTTATGAGAGTCGGGCTGGTGTCGGGTGTCAGAGGGCCAGGGGTGGGGTGGGGGGGTTGTCCAGCTTCAGGCCTCAGTGTCAGTCGGACCAGCCGCCATCGCCTTCACGCGACCTCTGGGAAGCGGACACAGCGCCCCCTAGTCACACTGAGGTGAGAAAACAGGCGTGTGTGAGATGAATGACACCTGTCAATCAAAAGATCTGTTCATTTTGAGGCATTTTCTGACTTTGGAGGTCTGACGGTTTTTTTTCTTTTTGGAAGATCAGCTGAAGCCTCAAAGGCAGCTGGAGCCTAAAAATAGACCCTGATGATATCTACAACAACACAACACACACATACATACAACACACATACAACACACACACATACAACAGACACACACATACATACAACAGACACACATACAACACACACACATACAACACATACACACAACAGACACACATACAACACATACACACAACAGACACACACAACACACATACAACAACAGACACACAACACACATACATACAACAGACAACACACACACACACACATACATACAACAGACACACATACAAACACACACATACATACAACAGACACACAACACACATACAACAGACACACATACACACAACAGACACACACACAACACACATACAACACACACACAACACAACAGACACACAACACAACAACAGACACACAACAGACACACACAACAGACACACACACACAACACACATACATACAAACAGACACACATACAACACACACACATACATACAACAGACACACACACACACATACATACAACACACATACAACAGACACACACACACAACACATACAACAGACACACATACAACACACACATACATACAACAGACACACATACAACACACATACATACACACACATACAACACAACACACATACACACACATACACACACACACATACATACAACAGACACACATACAACACATACATACAACACACATACAACAGACACACATACAACACATACACACAACAGACACACACAACAGACACACACACACAACACACATACATACAACAGACACATACAACACACACATACAACAGACACACACACAACACACATACACACAACAGACACATACAACACACACATACAACAGACACACATACAACACATACACACAACAGACACATACAACACATACACACAACAGACACATACAACACATACACACAACACACATACATACAACAGACACACATACAACACATACACACAACAGACACATACAACACATACACACAACACACACACAACAGACACACAACACACATACATACAACAGACATACATACAACAGACACACATACAACAGACACACATACAACACATACACACAACAGACACACACACATACACACAACAGACACACATACAACAGACACACACAACACATACACGCAACAGACACACATACATACAACAGACACACACAACACACACGCAACAGACACACATACAACAGACACACACAACACACATACATACAACACATACACACAACAGACACGCATACACACAACAGACAACACACATACACACAACAGACACACAACACATACATACAACAGACATACATACAACAGACACACATACAACAGACACACACAACACATACATGCAACAGACACACATACAACACACATACATACAACAGACACACACAACACACATACATACAACACATACACACAACAGACACACATACACACAACAGACACACACACAACACATACATACAACAGACACAACACACATACATACAACAGACACACACAACACACACATACACACAACAGACACACACACAACACATACATACAACAGACACAACACACATACATACAACAGACACACACAACACACACATACAACACATACACACAACAGACACACATACACACAACAGACACACACACAACACACATACACACAACACACATACACACAACAGACACACACACACAACAGACATACATACAACAGACACACACAACACATACATGCAACAGACACACATACATACAACAGACACACACATACATACAACAGACACACACACATACATACAACAGACACACACAACACACATACATACAACAGACACACACACATACATACAACAGACACACACAACACACATACATACAACAGACACACATACAACACACATACATACAACAGACACAACACACAGCAACACAAGACGCACACAACCCATACACATACAACACACACACCCACAACATACATACAAACAACAGACACAACACAGCAACACACACATACAATAGACACACAACACACATACAACAACAATGACACACAGCAACACACAACCATATACATACAACAGGCACACAACAACACACAAAACAATACAACACATACAACAGACACAACACATAGCAACACAAGACGCACACAACCCATACACATACAACAACACACACACCCACAACATACATACAACAACAACATAATACACACACAAACAACAAAGGCACACGACACACACATACAACAGACACACACAATGCACACATACACACATTCAACAGACACAACCACACAACACAACAGCACACAACACACTAAAATCTGAGCACTAAGACAAACACACACAGTACTAGTTTTATTCTTATAAATGATGTCAGATGATTTGATCTTTTGATTTAATTTATGCATTTTAAAGCAAGAGCAAAAATGTATAATTCCTATATAAATCAAATGATTAATGAGTTTTTTTAATGAATCATTTCTATATGAATGAAATTATTCTTGGCTTTTACAAATAATTTCTATGTAAATTAAATGATAAATGATTATGATTATATATATAGTTATATATAAATCGAGGGCCGTGTCTACATTTTGACCTGAAGTGTCGCTCCCAAACATTTGACCTTTGTTTCTTGGTAAATTTGAGTTGTTTGAGCGATAAATGCTTCCTGTGAAAATCTCATAAATTGTTTGGGAAAAAAACTATTTATTTCACTATGAAATAAATTTTTAATTTTCCTTTTAACACTTTTATGTCACTACAAATGTTCATCTGTCACAGTAACTTCATAGTTATTTTGGACATTAGAATTTGGAAATTCTTTCCTTTCCTTTAGTCTGTTCTCACCTCCTTTCCTTCCCTCCTTCTTCCTCGTACAGTGTAAATTTCAGCAGTTAATAAGCATTTACTTAACTTCAACATTTTGCGGATTAAACATGACTTATTTCAACCTCACACACATTGTTCATTTTCTTTGCATTTCTTGTCATGATGTCAAAGTTCAAGCTTTTGAAAAATCTTAATGACCTCATTAGCTAACGGGCTAACTGCATTAGCATCCGTAAAGCGGTAAATATTTTCACTTTAAGAGTTGATGTATGTTTCGGCTTGATCAGTAACACAGCAAATATGACAAAAAACTGACTGATTAATTGATTGGTTGATTTGATTTTTGTTGCCACTACCAGAGAAACAAAGTTCTGGGTTGTCATGGCGACGGCCAATCAGATGAGACACAACGGGGACCAGACGGTTCCTGGTGGGGACGAGGACGTCTCGAATGTCAGAGGGATCCAGTCTCGTTACCTCCGCTGTCCGTCCCCCAGCAGGTAGAACCCGAACCAGATCAATGAAAAACACCTTTAAATACGGTGGCCCTGGAGGGCCAAACAACCGCAGTTTGGAAAACAAATGCAGGGAAAGATGGATATAGTTGATCTTTCTTTTTTATCTGTTTTATGGCTTTGCCTTGCAATATGAAGCGCCTTGGGGCAACTGTTTGTTGTGATTTGGCGCTATATAAATGAAATTGATTTGATTTGACTTTCTTTGAATGTCTCCTTTCTGTCTCGTCCAGTTTCTCCGCGTTCTCAGAGTCCAGGTTTTCTCTGATCTCCGGCTCCGATGCCGACAGCATCTTCATGGATCCGATCCACCTGTCGTCCGCCGTCGCCGCCAAAAAGATCATCAGTGAGGGTGAGACGACCAGATACATTCAGTCTGTCTGCATGATCAACTGACAATCGATGAACGTTTTAGGACATTCATATAAAAAAATATATTGTTCATAGTTCTGAAAAGTATAAAATGCTTTTAAACAGTTTTACACGGAGTACAACATGAAGGGGACAAGCGGTTGAAGATGGATGTAACACGAAGGCAAAATCCAAACTTCAAAATGATATCAGGTTTAGAGTGCTTTTAAACGATTTAAAATCATCTTTTAACCATTTAGAACCCAGAACCTGGGATTGTTTCTTTAACAAATAAACAATTAAGAACGGCAACATTACAGATTCCTTTACAGTCAGAATGTGTAAGAATTTAAATGATCCATTTTTCACATTTTTGATCATCCTTGAACTAATCACGTGCACCAAATACGTCCATAACAAACCTCATTTTTGTAGAATTAATTATCAAAGAAATTGTACTTCTGTTTTCTTTTCTTTCTTTTTTTCTAATTTATGACGTAAGTGTTATTCTGCGCAAGAGACATTTTGAGTTTAAGTGATTCTGTCTTTTCTAGGAGGTGCAGGACTTGCAGGTGCCATGAAAAATCTGTTGCTTCAGAGGATCTTTGCTGCTCTGAACCTGTTTCAAACAGGTCCAAAGTGATTAAAATCTGATTTTAAATTTTGTGTTGACTGAAACACAAACACGTTTAATTTTCAGCACTTGTTCATAAAACGCCCAGATCCACATTCAGCATCGTGGTGATGTCACTCAGTCTGTGTGAGTCCCATAATAATAAGGATGATTGAAGGATTCACATTCCAGCTCCTGAAGCAGTGCTTCAGGGTTCTGATCCCACATTAGTGCTTCATTAAAGCTTCGTCTGTGACGACCCCAGAATCTGATTCCTGCATTACTGACTTCTGTCTGTGTCCAGGAGCAGTCAGTCAGAGAGCTGCAAGGCATTCTGGGTAACGAAAAGCCTTTATCTCAGCAGTTAAGGAGTCGAGATGATTAATGTAAGATGACGCGCTCATAATCTCAGTTTTCTCCACATTTCTTCAGCACGTCTCCACAGATGAATTCTTCCTGAAGTGCTCGTGATCCAGCCTGCGTGCACGTGTGCCGAGCGCCACAGCAGCACGGAAACTTCCAAAAGTGAACCTGAACCACATTATACTACACTGCAAGACTTCCAGAAGTGTGCAAAGCATTGCACAATTCCTGAAGTATTCTTCAAATTCCCAGACATTGTTAAAAGTTAAAACTCAACTGAAAGTGATCTGCAAAGTTTCCAGGCAGCTGACAAATCAGTTGTTCTGATTCCAGAAGTGTGCAGGACATATTTGGAAGCAGCAGCTGGTGTCAGAACCTGACAGATGTGCGATTTGGTCAACGTTCCCGTATGGTGCAGAACACACACTGTGCCTCCAGTAACGTGAAAGACTTCTCACTTCACTGAGTTCAAGGTTTGAAATGATCCTGGCTCCGCCCACTTATCCAGATCAGTCCCAAAGCGTTCTTAATCCCAACAATGAGACCCGCCGACGTCAGCAGGTTTTAAACAGTTAAATGTGTGTAAATGTGAAGCCAACGCTGGGATTCAGTGTATGTGGACTTAAATCCTAATCAGACCCGTATAAGATCTGCTGTATGACATCACAATCAACACGCCCACCAGTGTCACTAACCTCCATCAGAGACTTTTTTTGTTGTTATTTTGAATCCCATTTAAATTAGCAATAAATATTGTAAATAAATGTTCTATGATTTAAAGTTTTCTGACTCTGGACTTTGTGGATGAACCCAAACATTTTAGATGTTTAGTTCGAGATGAAAATCAGCGAATCCTCTGATAAAGTTCACACACAGTGAGCATCAGTCATGTGACCTCCACCTGTGTCCCACCTCAGAACTGCCGCCGCGTGGCGTACACGAGGAGTCCGTCTCAGAGTCCATGTTGGAAAGTGCCGAACAGCTGATGGTGGAAGATCTGTACCACCGGGTGAGGGACATGATCGACGACCGCAGCCCGTACAACACGCCGTGCGTGCTGGACATCCAGAGGGCCATGGTGCAGGAGCGCCTGGAGGCTCCCATCAACCCCGTGGATGAGGTGTGGCCCAACATCTTCATCGCTGAGAAGTGAGTGCCCCCGAGTCCAAAACTTGGCGCTTCTACAATTATTTGTTCCGCTGGCTTCCTGTTGGACTTTCAGGCTTCCTGCCCCGTCATGTAAACTTTGAGGTTTTCATGATGGTTTCTTTTTTCAGAACTGTAGCCGTCAATAAGGTTCGTCTGAAGCGGATGGGTGTCACTCACATTCTGAACGCCGCCCACGGCACGGGCGTTTACACCGGACAGTCCTTCTACGCCAACATGAACATCCAGTACGCGGGCATCGAGGTGGACGACTTCCCCGATGCTGACATCTCGCCACATTTCCGTCCAGCTGCTGAATTCTTGGACGAAGCCTTGCTGACGCACAAAGGTGAGAGAAGCTTCAGTGTTTCTTAAAGTAGCGACACATCAAAGCTTCATGAAGCAGCGTTACACATCGATAGGTTTGGACCTGTAACAACACAAACGTTTATATGTGAACTGGCAAAGTACCCGTCCTTGGGATGGTGAAGACAGAGTTTACTAATCGTGAGTCACTGACCCGGGAAAGTGTGCAGCAGTTTACTGAAACAACGTATTCGCTTCCAAAAGAAAGCTTTCAAAGCGTTTTGAAGTAGCAGCTACAACAGACACACTGAGGCCTGATTTAAGAAGCTTAAACTTCATCTTTTTTAAGTCCTAATAATGACTCAATCTGTAGTGTAATGAAAATGGATGTGACTTAATTTTATGAAGTTTTGGTTTGTTTGTTTGTTTATTCCAAGTCAACATAATATATAAACAATATATAAATATATATAAACAATATAAAGTTGTCAATAAAATTAATGTATCACAACACCAGGTGGCAGTAAAAGACATTTGCAGCAGTAACAGCGCCACCTAGTGTATACTGAAGTATGATGGGAATGACAGATTATAATAAATTATGAGAATGCACGAAATTCAAGACAAGACTGGGAAGAAAGTGTAATAAAAACATGCTGACATTTGTTTGCAATAATTAAGAAATAATGCTTTCACAAAACTATACTGTATTTATGCATGGGGGGGAGGGGGGGGGGTTGCGTGACCACTATCATCGGAGTTGAGATGGGGCCCGTAGCACCTGAACCATAACAGCTGGCACAAATGTGATGGCAGATTTGGAATCTGTGGATGTTTTTGCCCTAGAAAACATTTCAGTGACCTACCTTGATGAAATACGGATGAAAAAAAGCAGTGCTCAGTGACAGTACACTGAATGTCAGACATGGAAGTTGAACGGATTCATACTCGCTCGGCGAAAACGCCACCTGGTGGAAATTGGTGGTATGTCACAGATCAGTGGTTCTAATTAACCACAAAATGTGGACAATTAAGGGGATTTGTGAAAGAGACGTGATGTGTGTCCATAACTACAGAGGATGTGTGAAGATCGAGAGCTTAGAGATGATGTGTGAGGTGAGCAGATCCAGAGAACATTGAGGACAAAAAAATGGTACCTCCACGCTTAGTCTATAGATGTAAATCACGGCGGCGTAACCGTGTGCAGTCGTGTGGATGAGAATCAACACCTTTAAATCTGAAGTTAGTGAGTTCAGTTTCGGGGTCTTCTTCATAAAAGAGAGGTGGATTGGGGCAGAGCCAACAGTAACACAAAGTGCAGAAGGACCTGAGCTCTCAGGATGCTGTTGATTACAGCTGTTTCTTCTGGTTGTTAACTTTGGTTAGTGACTGAAAGAAAAGGATCATAGATACAAGAGACAGAATCTACTGGAAAGGACAGGAGGTCGGAGTAGAACCATCCCATCTTTATGTACAAAACAGCTAGATAAGGTGGAGTAAGTCTGATACAGACGCTGAGGTATGTTGGTCCAGGCTTGGACTCTACAACTCCCCCTGGAAGTGGCAACAGTCCATAACAGCCAAGGCTTGTACTGTTTACAGCTGATTGGACTGAGACGATGCAGATGAAGTGTCTTGTCCAAGGACACAGACAGAGAACCTGACCAGGAATCAAACCTGGGTCTACATGTTGGTAGTCAAAGACATCAGGGTACCATGTTTGTTCTGAGAGCACTTTGGGGTCCCCTGGTAGGGGATGTAGACTATGAATGGGGAGAGGACAACCCGACTTAACCTGAGACTCCTGACGAGTGTTTATTTAAACAAAAAAAACCCAGATAGATTAAGGAGCTTTCTTCTCTTCTTCTGTTTTTCTTGTTGTTTAATGCTGACAAATTATACTGTATTTGTTGTCTTTCTGATGCCTGATTCTGTTTTTTTTTCCTCTCAGTTTGAGGTGCAGCTCCATCCAGAGATGGTGTGGTGTCTGTTTCTGAAACCCTCCTGTCCTGCACACTGACAACATTTCCTATATATTCGTTTTGTGAATTGTTTTGTAATTTGTGCCTGTATCATGGCCCAAGCAGAGGGTCACCCCTTTGAGGCTGGTCTGCTTGAGGTTTCTTCCTCATATCATCAGAGGGAGTTTTTCCTTAAGCCTGGTTCACATGGCAGGATAATTAGGCTGATATCGGACCCGATCTTCCCCTACCGACAATCTTAAGGACACCCCGACTATCGTGATGACGCTAAAGATAATCTTATCAGATATTCCTGCTGTGTGTGTGGTGTGTTCAGAGCACTCTGATCTGCTTGGAAGGGTGTCAGGAGCACTCCGATTGCAAATCGGGGATATTCAACATGTTGGATTGTCTTGGCCCGATATCGCAGTGTGTGTTGTGTCCCTCCGACTACAAACGAGCAGCCTGCTGACCACCGTGTGGCTGAACACCACACAGTGTACGAACAACACTGATAGGTCTTTGATTTTCTTTTATCTCCACGTGTGTGGTCTCTCAGGTTTTGGAAACCTACAGATAATTTTAAAATCCTGCCGTGTGAACCAGGCTTTACCACTGTTGCCTGTGTTCTTGCTCTGGGGGTTGGTAAGGTTAGACCTTACTTGTGTGAAGCACCTTGAGGCAACTTTGTTGTGATTTGGTGCTATATAAATGAAAATAAATTGAAAATTGAATTGAAATTGAGCTGAATGGAAAATCTTCATCATGTCCTGCATCAATAAACAACTGAAACTTTGTGTACGTTTTAATCCTTTTGTGGACATTTGACAACATTTCATGTCTGTGTTAATCTTCAGGGAAGGTTCTTGTGGTGTCCATGATGGGCGTCAGCCGCTCTGCTGTCCTGGTGGCAGCATACCTGATGATCTTCCAGAACATGTCCATCATGGAGGCTCTGACCACCATCAGGAAAAAACGTGCCATCAACCCCAATGAAGGCTTCCTGAAACAACTGCGCGAGTTCAACGAGAACCTGATGGAGGAGCGAGAAGATGATGACGAAACTTTGAGCCAGTGCTCCGTTATTGACGCCTGCACACGGGCTCGTATCTTTGGTGAGGATGTCGATGACGAGGACACGGATAAGGAGGAAGAGCAGAGCATGGTGGAGGTGAAAGCCCACTCCATCATGATGGAGGAGGAAGAGGATGGAGGCAGCGTCATGAGCAGCATTGCCTCCTCTGCAGCTGCTGCGGCTCTCCGGAGTGGACAGATTAGAACGCCAAATGGACTGGACAATCAAGAAATGAACAACAGTCAGCAAGAGATTGTCCTCCCTGATGAGGACGGCAGAGAAGACAGGGAAGATGACGAAGGTCTCGACAGTATGATCCATGAGTGGCAGAGGAGAAATGAGAAGTACCAGAGTGAGGAGTGGTGGGACGCTCAGCTGAGGAGCGACACTGAGGATGGAGACTCCATCCTCGGCAACCAGCAAGGAAAGGACAGAGGGAGCCGGGATGCCGACCTAGACAGCATCACCAGTAACGATGTGCAAGCTGTGAAAGAACGGGTAAAACATCGGACCCAACGACCGCCCTCTGAAATGTCATCCACCTCCAGCTACAGCAGTTACGCTGACCTTTGGAAGCAACGTCTGAGGGAGATCGAAGAGCAAGCAACCGCTCGCTACCACAGGAAGAAAGAGGATGATGGCAGCGACAGCAGCGACACAACAGGAGGAGAAGGAGCAAACAAGAAGGTTGATGATGAAGTGGAGAGCATTCTGTCTGACACAAGCTCTTTGTACAACTTCTGCCAGAAGAACAAGGAGAAGATGACACCTCTGGAGCGCTGGCGTGTCAAGAGGATTCAGTTTGGCTGGAACAAGAAAGACCGCGAGGACGGAGAAAAAAGTTCAATCGCAGATATCAACAAAAGCGACGGCAAGGGAGAAGCGAAGACACTGACCTTTCAAGATGTCAACCTGACGGCCTATCAGGCGTGGAAGCTGAGGCAGCAGAAACGCCTTGGGGAGGAGAACACGGATGAGATTTTGGAATTGAGTTGTGGTGAGGACTCTGCAAAGGCAAAGAGGAGGCAGCGGCGCGAGGAGATTCTGGAACGGTCAAAGAAAACTCTGGAGGAGAGTCAGTCCATGTGTGACTGGGACACTGAGAGCTCCGTCAGTGCCGGCACCATACCACTGTCGGCCTTCTGGGCTGGAGCCGGAGTCACTAGTCCAGCGAGTGTCACCAACGATGATACCACGTCTGTGCTGAGCGCCAGATCCTCCGTCATATCGTCAGTTTCACAGGCTCGTAGCGTGAGATCAGCTCAGTCTGCCATCCCGTCTCATCCTGTGCCTCCGGTTCCTCCCATCGTCTCAGTTCCTGCACTCCCGGGTGCTGCAGGTGAACCCATGATCAATCTAGCCAGCATTCAAAACTGGATCGCTAATGTTGTCTCAGAAACGCTCAAACAGAAGCAGAGTGAAATGAGTCTACCTCCACCATCACGCGTTGGGTCAGAGTTAAGCTTTGCATGCACCTCCAGCGTTATTTTAGGGCAGGTCCCGGACGACGATAAGTTCTCAAGACTGAGTGGAGTGTCAAACGCCAGCCGACTGTCCCAGGATCCCATCAGGGCTGCATCCATCCTATCAGGAGATGGGCTGAGCAGCAGGTCCATCCTCAGTGAAGGAGGTAAGAAGAAAACAAAGATCACCACCACCAGCGTCCCCCTGTACAGCCTGTTCCAGGACCAGGTCAACCTGAACAAACTGGACGCCATAGACAAGGAGATCAAATCTGAAATGAGGGACAAGATGGCAACCTATGAGAAGAAGAAGATCCTGGAAGACAATAAGCGAAGCACGCTCTACAAGAAGAAGAAGCCAAAGGAGAATGGAGAGGAGGAGGAGGAGGAAAAGAAGAAGGAGGAGGAATTCCTTCAAGAACAGAAGAAGAAGGATCAGCCTGCGAGGAGCTACGGTCTCTCTGGGTGCCTGAACCTCAACCCGGCTCTGGAGAAAAGCAAGAACACCAGCATCGACAACTGGCTGAAAAGTGTCAGGCCTCCTCCAAGAAAGTCTACTTCCAGCGTCGACCCGTCAGAAGATCCGTATGACGACCTCGATGCCTCTGCCTCTGAATTTGATTTCCCGAACCGCAGGGCTTCCTGTGCTGCTGATGAGGATGACGATTATGAAATTCCGTCCAGATACTGCTTGAGGTTGGACCAGGATCTACTGAGTCAGGAAGCAGACTTGTCCTGTAACGGATTTGCCCGGTCCCAAAGCTACGGCCAAGGATCAGCCATGTTTGAAGGTTACGACGAGGGCGGCGAGGGGACAAAGAGCTGTCAAGACTTCTCTGCCAAGAGGAAGTTTGGGTATCGTTGCCAAAGTGACAGCAGCGAGACAGACGGGAGGAGGAACAGAAGAGCGGAAGCACGTGATGAGAACGAGGAGGATGACATCTCCGCCTTCATCGCCCAGACCCGGCAGAGGGTGCGAGCTCGGGCCGCCGCCGAGGCTTCAGACGACGAGGTGCTCGCTGCATGGCGAGCACAGCTGGAAGCAAAGTCCCAGAGCCAATAAAACCCGCCCAGCACTTCTGAGCGAGTCCACGAAAACGTCAACACAGGCACGTCTTTGTATTGTTGCTTTTTTGTTTTTTGTTTTTTTGTTATGACAATAAATGATCTTAGTGACCTTTCACCTCATGGGTTTTTGATTGACACTTTGGAGAAAGAAATGTTATTTTATGTCTTATAAAGATCTGAAAGAGCAGACGATTGCTGGGGTTCATATATATTTTGACGTTGTGATGTTTTGTCTTTTTTTATCTGTCAATCAGAGTTCAAAGCAAATAAAGAAAATGAGGTCAAAGTTCAGACTCTGGGCTTTAATTTGAGTATAATTACATCCAAATCAGTTACATACTGAAGAACTACAGCAGACTGTGTGTGTGGTCCCTCAGTGTTCAAGGGCCAAAAGTAACTGGACAATGATCTGCTGATCCCGGCCCAACCCTGCTGGATCTGAGACTCTGCTTCAGTCGGAGCATCCTGATCCAGGTCTTCTGCCCCCTCACCTCTCCAGGGCTCCTTTCTTATCCAGAGCTGATCTGAGGAGTCTTGGGATAATTCAGGGGTCCGCGCGTCGGGACGCAGCCGGCGCGGTGCGGCGGCACAGGAAAAACACCTCCGTGTTGATAACCATTTGTAAAATCCAGGCGGCTTTTGATGGCTTTCAGTGGAGTGAGTATATGAGAAATTGTTTAACAGCTGGACATGTTCCAACTTGTCCTTAAGGCTTCCAACAGAGGTGTTTTTCCTGTGGCGGAGCGTCGCAGCGGCTGCGAGCCGACACTGCAATCTGCCCGCACGTCTTTCATTAAAAAAATCTCCTTTAACAGTGGAATATCCAGATAAAATGCTGAAACCGACTTCTTCTGAAACTTCTCTGTTCTCTCACGACGTCCTGGATCAATAGAGCCTGAAATGTGGAGGTTTTCAGCTTGAAACAGGCTGACGACGGCGCCTGAGAGCGCTGCGCGACGTCTTGCTCCGTGGGAAGTCCTTAAAGCAACAGTATCACCTCAAAATCTCTCATCAGCCGTTAAAATTTTCACCGAAAACCAGCTTAATTTTTCGAACCGTGTCCACTTCGATGTGTCTCACAGGTTTAGAAAAAATTTTGATCAAACAAAGCGCAGTCTCTCAGCAACTTCTCAGACAAAGGAATTCCGACGAGGGGCTGGACGACTCCTCCCACAAGGAGTGCTCACAGGCGAATGACGTCACCGACAGGCGTGGAAAAACTCACGCATGCGCACGAGGGTTCAAGCATGTCTGACGTAAAAACATATGAATGAAATCCATATAGTTTTTGAAAAAAATAAAAAGGACCGTTACTTTATGGACAGACCTCGTATGGATGTTTCTCAATGTAACTTTCTGGGTCTCACTGAAAAAGGGACACATCACCTTTACAGCACTTTGAAATGATTAAGTAAATCATCTTTATAACAGCATGCTACCGAAAATAATGCAAAAGCAAATATAATCATAAACAGAACATACCTTTAATTTGATACACACAATACACAGTTCAAAAGCACACAAACATATATTTCAAAAGTATTTGAACATATAGATATCACATAATTAACCTTAGCTATTGATTATATGTTTAATAAGCACTGATAAATATTGATCAGTATGAGCATATGAGTACTATATCCTTCAACAACAACAGGCTCTATTAATATATAAATGATCACTTCCAAACATTAAAACACACTCATAAATAAATGTAACAATATATTCTTGGCTCAATAAAAGATAAAAATTAATACGATGATTCTGAATGGGGAAAAGGCACAAATGGTTAATGCATATTTTAGCACATTTAGGATATATTCCTTCAGGAGCTAAACAGAGTCTGGTCTGAGTGCTACTGGGGTAAGAGACCGCCTGGTTCCACGGGGACCTTCAACTGTAATGTGGTCTTTGGATCCTCCATTCAGATACACTGTCAGAATTTCACCTGAAATGTTCAAAGTCGGTTTTTTTTCCATGTTGCACTTAAAAAAAAAACCCACTTTGTTTTCATGGATTTTTTTCTATTGATGAATTTATTATAATCCAAATTCATTTAAAGCAACATTTCAATGCAATGAGATCTGAACAGTCTCAAACTGTGTTTTAATACTTTTTATCTGAAAAGTACTTCATAAGTATACTCTAAATTTAACTTTGTTGTACTTTTACCTTCCACACTGTGAACAGGTACTATCGATCGAGTTGCTGTCAGTAATGATTATTGATTGGAACCCTGAGAGAACTCAGTCGGTGTTTGCTGCCCTCTGGTGGTCACAGTAGGGCACTGCAATATTATGCAGAACTGCTGTGTCTGAAAGGATCAACAGTTATTGGTTTTGTCCAAATCAGTATTGATTATGTGAGGTATCAGCTGATCCTCTGCAGCACCTTCTGTTGCTCTTTCATCAAGGAAGGAGAGCAGACAATAAAAAAGAATCAAATGAATCAGAAACTCAGATTTAAACTCTGATTAAACTTGTATTTAAGATTACACATTTCGATCCAAATTATTATAAATATTTGAAGATTAAAGTGTATCAGGGCGTGGCACAAACCGGGTAGACACAAATGCAAACTCTCACAGCAGAAGCAGTTAGAATAAGGTTTAATCGTTGTAACAGGCAGGGATTCGGTACACAGGTGGTCCAGCAGGGAACAGACAGACATGAGGCTGAGGCTTGGTCCAACAAACCGGCAGAGGTCAAAAAAACACAACGTGGTGGCAATCCGGTTGCTAAGTGCTGACGTAACGCATCACGTGATAAATCTGTTTCCGGGTCCAAAGACCTACAAGTTTACAATTAAAGTTACGTCTGTTTGATCCTTTTAAGAATTTACAGTTGAAGTTTAGTTTGTGTTTACAGTGTGCACAAACCTCCGTCCAGCCGTTCTCCGCCTCCACCTCCATTAACCGCATTCATCTGTTTCTAAGGTAAGAACACTTAATAAAACTTTTTTCCCTTTTACTTTATATATTTTATTATGCACAGGTAAAATATACATGTGTGTTAATAAAAAATATGTATTACAATAAACAGGACGTTAAAGTGCAAACTTCACTTTCTCCCCGAACGACATGAACAGGAAGCGATCACAGCTCGCAGCAACTCCCACTGAAAATAACAGAGAAATAACCTGAGTGACAGACATTTTTATATAAAACAAACACAGTAACAGCATCTAAAAACCCAGTTAATATATCCAGGAGAGTTTTAGGCACAATATACAAAGAGTTTTATGTTGCGATGTTAATGCTGTTGTCCGTGTGCAGCCTGATCAGAGCATCTCAGTGCAGTTCTCAATGTTAATGACAGCGCGCCTTTTTTGTTTGGAGCGGAAGTTGAAAATCACATGATGCATTACGTCACACTTAACAACCGGATCAGAGGCAGAGACAAAAACATGGTCGAGGACAAACACAAGGTCAAATACCGGCAGGCTGAATACAAGGCAGAACAAGGCAAAGTGTGTGGGCTGGAAAGTGAATAACATTCAACAGTCTGGCAGTGAGCTGTGACACTGTGAGGGCTTAAATAACCGGTGGTGTAATTAGTGGAACAACACACAGGTGTCAGTGAAGGTTCTGGAAAGGGACGTGATCAGGGAAGACAAAGGTAAGTGCAAGAGAGTGAAGGCAGGAAAACACAGAGTGGAGTGATGAAAGAAACAAAGACATGTGAGCAGGTGCAAGAGCGGGAGTGAATGAAAATACAAAGTGGACATAATCAAAGTGTGAGACAGAGACACAGTGGCTGGTGCAGTGATGTGAGAACAAGATAAGATCATGGGCCACACTCCTCCCAGTTTTCAAGAACTCTCTGACAGAGCAACCATTACACAAGTAAAAAACATCTTAATGGACAGCTCACATGTTCTGCACTCAGAGTACACCTCGCTAAACTTGGGTAAGAGATATCGTTTTCCTTTGTGCAAATGTAATCGGTACAAACACTCATTTGTTCCGTTGTCTGTTAAGCTTATTAATGAACAAGCTTAAATTGTACGTATGTCTTAGGACAAATTTTGCACATTTTTCAGTTGTATGGTGAGTGGTAAATGGCTGTGTGGTTTTAGTAAGATATAGTGGGCTGATTATAGTGATTTTTTAAAGGTTATTTTTGGTTATGTTATTTTATTGATGGTGATATTTATTTTTGTGGCTTTTATTGTGCAAAGGCTGGTCCTGTTTTTATTGTCTGTGCAGGTGAGCCCCCTCATGCACCAAACTAAATTTCTCCAAAAGGAGACGATTAATAAATAACTTTGAACAATCAGATGGACGTGAGGGCAAACTGAGGAGAACGAGCTAACACAGAATATAACTGTGAACAGGAACTAGAATCTGGCATGAACATGGGGCTAATCAGAGAACAGTAAGAAAATGAACACAAAGACAAAACTAGACTGGAACTAAGAAATAAACTAAGTAAAACAAAGACTAAGTGCTAACCAAAACCCAAGAGGTCAGCATAACTGATAACACAAATGATATGAACAAAATAAACAAATGATTAACTAATGACCAAAAACAAATTGGTAGAACAAAACTAGAATGGAACTGAACTTATGGCCAAAGTATAAAAGTAAAGAGACAAAGCAAAACAGAACAGAGAATAAACAAACGATGAAAATAAAATAAATCAAAGCTGGAGCAGATGGAAATGAATGAATGAATGAATGAAAACTGTTTATTTAGAACATTTGATACAACAACAATTACAAGAAATGAAAAGAAAGAGGGAAAAATAGTATCAAATCCCTGATCAGGGCCAAAACGTGACAAAGTGTGGATTCACACGTGGACATTATTACGTTTAAAAAAAAAAAATTTTAACGTCGGTTTCATTTTTTAAAGCATTTAAAGTTTACAGTATTTTAGTGTAAATTAACAGGAGAAAATGCTCCAAGTTAAAGCATTTCCAAGCTCCAAGCAGCTCCAAGTGCTCCATATTCTTTTTTTGATACACTTTCTGTGAGGTCCTGTGGACAGAATCGAGCCGAACAGGACATTCTGAAGAGCACTCAGACCACCAATGTCCATCTCTTCATTGATCCCGAACGTTGATCTTAATTGCCCACCTTTGATCCCGTTTGTTCACCTTATTTTCTGATTTGTGATCTTCATCCCTCAACTTTTACCTTGAACTTTGATCCTAGCCTTTTATTCTGATTCCTAACCTTTATTCCCAGTAACTCATCTTTAGCTGTAAGTTTTAATCTCATTTGAACTTTGATCACTCACCTGTGTAGTGCACATGATTTTGTTGCCCTGTTTGTTTGTTGCTGAAGATCAAAGGCAAAGATCGATGCCTTGATCCACATGACCTTTGGTCCTGATCAGTGACCAAGTAATCAAAGGAATGAATATTAGAGCTCAAATATCAAAGGAATCAGGATATTTGTATTTATTTATTATTAAAATATCATTGCATAAAACAGTGACATTATACTGAATAGACAGCAGAAGAAAGTGCAAGAATTTATTTCCACTGTTGTCCACAAGATCAAAGTGTCAGTCCTTTGATGTGAATCTGCACCAAAATTTAATCAGCTCTTAATCATCTTTTGAGATATACATCTGAAAATAAACAAAGAGCTCCGGTGTTCTTAATATCCATAATATACTTTTTTCATCCTCATTGTAGCAAAGCGCAAGTTAGTCCTTATCGTCAAAACAATTAGAAATCATGAATAAACATATGTGGGACTTCTGACACCCAGGGAATTTGACAATTTGAATAATTTCAACTCAAGACACACGGGTTTGTTGCAAATGAGAGAGAAGTGGTTCCCAAATACAAAAAATAATTTATTAACAATAAGATTTCTAATTAAAATGACAATTTTATGAATACTAATTTAAAATACTACTGATCATGAGTCGTGACCACATGAGGGCGCCCTGCAGCACACGCAGCTTTCCATCCACCGGCTCACAGGACGAAATCTTCCAGCAGAGCCTCCTTCCACAGCTCGGTCCAAAATCCTGCATTTTAAACAGATAAATATAAATAAATATTTGAAAGAGGGGCATGTTGGTTGTTCAATACATGACATTAAAAATAAGTTTCATAATCTTTTGACGACGTTTAATGCACGCGTGTCTTAACGTCAGTTACACGCACAGACACAGAAACGGTGTCCAACATAAAAACAAAAAACACGCTGAAGACGTTTATTTAAAAAACAAAACAAACACACGCTATAAAACGTTTATGATCACACCACCGTCAAGATAATCCGATGATTTTCACTCTTTCTTCGGTTCAGTTCGTTCATTTGAGTTTAAAATGTGAACAGTTATAAACTGTACACTCTTGTACTTGTCTGTGACTTTTTCTGTTACCTACTAGCAATAAAATTAAGAAATAATGTTCCATGTTTGTGTGCTTTGGTACCCTTTTCCAAGAGTATCTGAATTCAATTATATTACACCTGATTAACTATTTATACACATTATTTGTAAGTTTTAGCATTTAAAATGAGAAAAAAAACACAAAAACGAACTTGATTTTTTTTCAGTTTTTTTAGTGAAAAATGATTATGTAAAGGAAGTTTGGATTTCACATTTTTAACAGGAAGCTGTACATGTTTTACAATCAAAATAATTAATTTTGTGTGTCTAGAACTCAGAAACAGTGCAAAAGTAAACATTTTGCAAGGTGAAATATGCAAAAAGTAACCAATTTTAAAGTGCAGAACCAAACAATAGGAATAACAACAAAGTGCAAAACATATATAAATATATCAATTATTATCTGTATTATTAAAATGTGCAATAATCACTCATTTGATCACTCATTTTGTGCAAAATTATACAATATGAATAAAACAATAAAGTGTCAAACTACATACAAATATATAACCAAGAATCAAAATTAGATCTAAACTCCATCAGTCAGTGTGGTACTGTTTGTAACAGTTTCTGTCTGGCTGAAGACAGAGGCCAATTTTACAAAGTTTGCACATCCAGCAGGTTGACCTCTTGCAAACCTTACAAGAATGCTGCCCCTTTGTGGATCACTGGCAAGTTGGGTTTTCACTGCTTGTTGGCACTGGGCAGTGGCTTGTGGCTGATGGACACACACCATCACACACACACCTTCACAAATGACACTAACATCCTGCCTTTTCCTCAAAAATGACTACATTTATGTTTGCTGTCTGTCTCTGTACTTTTCTGTCACTTTTACGCTCTTTTTCATACTTTTCCCTCGTTTCAAAAGTCACCAGATGCACTTTACCGTAATATATGCAACATACAGCATACTGTTGGATTGGACAAACTTTGGCGGAGTTACGGTAAAAAAAATATGCATATGGAAAATATGGCGTGGGCGCCATCACCGTAGATAAAGGGATAAATAAAAGATAAGCAGACAAATGTGATGTGGGTGATGGTTGTTTTGGTTTACAAGAAATAAAATTCAGCTTTTACACACACACAAAAAAATCCAGTTTTTACAGAAAAATTCTGTCAGCTGTGGTTTCCAGGGGAATTCTGTCAAAATTACAATGAATATGTAAATGTTTGCACATATTTATGTAAATTTTACAGTTTAAACCTGTAATTAAAAAAAATATTAATCTGTAATTTTGATGGTCTTTTTCATGCTGAATTGGCATGTCCATGCTGATATTACACCTTTTTTTTCTTTTGGTAAAATTTACAAATATATTAAGTCCCTTTGGCTGCTCCCTTGATTTCACTCAGGGTCACCACAGCAGATACAAGGAGGGTCTGCAGGTTGATTTGGCACAAGCTGGACACCAGATGCCCTTCCTGCTGCAACGAAACATGACACAGTGAAATGTGGCAGGGGTGGGGTTCGAACCAGGAACCTTTGTTACTGAAACCATGTGCACTAAACACTTGGCCACCACCCCTGATATCTGTCTGTATCTTATAGATTAATAAGCACAGTAGCTTTGTGGTTAGCGCATGTTGCCTCAGATTAAGAAGGTCATTGCTTCGATTCCCACCTGTGGCCTTTCTGTGTGGAGTTTGCATGTTCTCCCCATGTTTGTGTGGGTTTCCTCCGAGTGCTTCAATTTCATCCCACATTTAAAGACATGCAAGGTGAATTGGAAACTTTATACATATTCAGGTCTCCCTTGCAAAAGAGATCTTGACCTCCATGGGACTAACCTGGTTAAATAAAGGTTAAATTAAAATTACACCCTACCATCAGATATTTCAACTTCATTTATACTTTAGCTCATCCACAATTACTACAGTAAATTTGAGGAAGTTTTGTCTTTATTTAGTAGAGTTGCATAGGAGATACATTTTCTGGCAGCCACCATCTGTCAGCCTGCCAGAATTTGTATCCCCTATCTTTATAGCTGGAATTGCACCCTACCATCAGGTGTTTCATAGTGATATACACTTTAGCTCATCCACAATTACTACTTGTACAGTAAATTTGAGACAGATGGTGGCTGCCAGAAAATGTATCCCCTATGCAACTCTACTAAATAAAGACAAAACTTCCTGAAATTTACTGTAGTAATTGTGGATGAGCTAAAGTATATATGAAGTTGAAATATCTGATGGTAGGGTGTAATTTTAATTTAACCTTTATTTAACCAGGTTAGTCCCATAGAGGTCAAGATCTCTTTTGCAAGGGAGACCTGAATATGTATAAAGTTTCCAATTCACCTAACTTGCATGTCTTTAAATGTGGGACGAAATTGAAGCACTTGGAGGAAATCCACACAAACATGGGGAGAACATGGCAAACTCCACACAGAAAGGCCACAGGTGGGAATCGAAGCAATGACCTTCTTAATCTGAGGCAACATGTGCTAACCACAAAGCTACTGTGCTTATTAATCTATAAGATACAGACAGATATCAGGGGTGGTGGCCTGCGCCTACCTGTCTTCACGGGACGTGGAAGACAACACGTCCAAACACCTGCAATCAATCTCCAGAAAGACCTTCTTTTATAAGAAACACTCCCCTCCAGTTAGCTGCACTCAATCCACCAGCTGAACATCATTAAGTTCTTCCATCTTGCTACACTCAGTTTTAGTCAAAATCGTATTTTTCCAAACAGAAATTCACTTTGTATGGCGTTCTACAGCGTGTACATGTCAAAGACCTCAAATCCCATAATGCACTGCCACTCTCAGTGACGTCACTATGAGCCCGGATCCGGCGTCGCTGTCAGCGGTTCACGTTTGACCACGAAACGTTTTTAGTTTTCTCTCTGGTAATATTTTTGATACGCGTCCACGTGTCAAAACGTGTCAGTAAAATAAAATGCATTTGGAAGTTTTAGAGGAAGATGTGCTGGTTAGCAGGATGGATCTGTCAACTCCTCCTCCGCTGCTCCTCAGGAGGAAGAGGAAGGAGGTGAAGAGGAGGATCAGCCCGCTGGCTTCCTGACGGACTTCAGCCGAACACAGAGCGACATGCCCCGAAGAAAACAGAGCAACCCTCAGCCCGTCAAAGGTAGGTTAAAGTGTCGTCATTCAGCTTTGCGACGTACAGACCGTAAACCAGCTTTGAACAGGTGGCGCCTCCCTGTGGACGCTTTATGCTGTTCAGTGTGTCTTTTCTCTGACGTCATTAAACAAATTAAATGCAAATAAAAACCTACAGTTATGAGAAAGCACCTTAAAAAAAAAAAAGCAACTTGACATCTTAGGATTTTTTTATTTTTTTGAGACTCGAAACAGATTCAGAGTTCTGAAGCTTGGAGCAGGTTCAGAGTTTTGAAGCTTGGAGCAGGTTCAGAGTTATGAAGCTATGAGTAGGCTCAGACTTTTGAAGCTACAAGCAGGTTCACAGTTTTGAAGCTACAAGCAGGTTCACAGTTTTGAAGCTTGGAGCCATTTCAGAGTTTTGAAGCTTGGAGCCATTTCAGAGTTTTGAAGCTCTATGCAGGCTCATTGTTTTGAAGCTTGGGGCAGGTTCAGAGATGGTGACTGTCTACTAAAGCTTTCGTGGAAGCAGCAATCTGCTTCAGAACCTCTTGGATTACGATGATGATGATGGTGGCGATGGTGAGGATGATGATTATGATGGTGATGATGGTGATGTTGATGGTGTTGATGATGATGATGATGAAGATGATGGTGATGATGGCAATGATGATTATTCTAATGATGATGGTGATGTTGTTGATGATGATGGTGATGAATATGATTGTAATGATGATGGTGGTGGTGGTAGTGATGATGATGATTATTATTCTAATGGCGACGATGGTGATGGTGTTGATGATTGTGATGATGAAGATGACTATGATTCTAATGATGATGGTGTTGATGATTGTGATGATGAAGATGACTATGATTCTAATGATGATGGTGTTGATGATTGTGATGATGAAGATGACTATGATTCTAATGATTGTGTTGATGATTGTGATGATGAAGATGAAGATGATTCTAATGGTGATGATGATTATTCTAATAATAATGATGGTGGTGATGAAGATGAATATGATTCTGATGATGATGATGATTATTCTATTGATGATGGTGTTGATGATGATGATTGTCATGATGGTGGTGATGATGATGATGCTGGCGTTGATGATGATTGTGATGATGAAGATGAATATGATTCTAATGATGATGATGATTATTCTATTGATGATGGTGTTGATGATGATGATTGTCATGATGGTGGTGATGATGATGATGATGGCGTTGATGATGATTGTGATGATGAAGATGAATATGATTCTAATGGTGATGATGATGAAGATGAATATGATTCTAATGGTGATGATGGTGACTATTCTAATGATGATTGTGATAATGGAAATGAATATGATTATAATGATGATGGTGATGGTGGTAGTGGTGGTGATGATGATTATTCTAATGATGATGATGAAGCTCAATATGATTGTAATGATGATGATGATTATTCTCATGATGATGATGAAGATAAATATGATTCTAATGATGGTGGTGGTGGTGATGATGTTTATTCTAATGGTGATGGTGTTGATGATGGTGATGATGAAGATGAATATGATCTGAATGATGGTGGTGGTGTTGATGATGATGATGATGATGATGATGATGATGATTATTATTATTCTAATGGTGATGATGAAGATAAATATGATTCTAATGATGATGAAGTGGTGTTGAATGTGAATGGTGATGATGATTATGGCAGTGACGATGATGATGATGGTGATGGTGGTAGTGGTGGTGATGATGATTATTCTAATGATGATGATGAAGCTCAATATGATTGTAATGATGATGATGATGGTAATGGTGTTGATGATGGTGATGATGAAGATGAATATGATTCTAATGATGGTGGTGGTGATGATGATTATGATTTGAATGATGGTGATGATGAAGATGAATATGATCTGAATGATGGTGGTGGTGATGATGATGATTATTATTATTATTCTAATGGTGATGATGAAGTGGTGTTGAATGTGAATGGTGATGATGATTATGGCAGTGATGATGATGATGATGGTGATCAGGACCGTTAGTCTTGTGCGTGGAGAAACAGCTGGACTGTGATGTTTGTTAACTTCCTGTCCAAAGGAAACTGGTCTGACTGGTCTGGTGGACTGACTTCAGGCTCTGCTTCCTGTCAGTCAGAGTAAGACATCCACACTGTGCTGTGTCTTATCTTCAGTGTTCTGGTTCAGTTGAACTTGTCATTTCTTGTTGTCACTTCCTGTTTTCACTTATGCTCAGGCTGTACTTTGACCTCTTGGTCTGTTCTTCCTGTCTGAGAAACAGTGAGCTGGAAGAAATGACCAATCAGCACTCAGGACTGAGGTGGCCACAGAGCATTAAAGTTACAGTCAGATGGGAACAGTTAAGACTCCCACACCCCCCCAAATCACAGTCACCTTGGTTCAATGATTACCTGCATGACCTCAAGCATAAAGCAAGAGGTCTAGAACGGAAATGGCTTAGTTCAAAATTAGAAGTATTTCACCTTGCGTGGCATGATGCTATCTTAGACTATAATCATGCACTACTGGCTACAAAGTGGACTTACTACTCTGATTTGATCAACAAAAACAAGCATAACTCAAAGTTCTTGTTCGACACGGTGGCAACACTTATTCATGGACAACCACCTGTAGTTCGCTCTCCTTTTACAGCACAAGATTTCCTGGATTACTTTGGGAAGAAAATAGATGACATCAGGTTAAACATATCCCAGCATGCTTTAATCCAGCCACTACACCCTGCTATTGAGGTGGGCGCCACTACTGAGGTTTTACCTAGATTTACAGAATTTGATAGTATCTCACTCTGCGTCCTGACGAAACTCGTAACATCAACAAAAAGCACAACCTGTTTATTTGATCCGATACCAACAAAACTGTTTAAGGACCTGTGGTCCACTCTTGGGCCGACTGTGCTGGAAATTATTAATCTTTCTTTAACTTCTGGATCTGTTCCTAAATGTTTCAAATCTGCAGTGAATAAACCATTACTTAAGAAACCTAATCTTGACCCTAGTGTATTGAATAACTATCGGCTGATATCACATCTATCATTTTGCTCTAAAATTCTGGAAAAAGTGGTGTCACGACAGCTCATAGACTATCTTACTGAGAATAATCTCTTTGAGCCGCTGCAGTCTGCTTTTAGAAAATATCATTCCACAGAGACGGCTCTCACTAAAATGGTGAATGATCTTCTGCTTACAATGGATTCAGACTGTTATGTGTCGACGCGGGTTGAGGAGCGGACCTGCGTCAGACAGGACCCAGCGCTAAAAATAACCAGAAAGCGGTTCCAAACAGAAACTATTTATTATACACCTGTGCTTAAAAGTGTAAAAACATAAAAACAACGTCCCTCTGGTGGAGTGATCCGCGGCTCGCTCTCCAGCGCCCGCAAGGATTAAAGCCGGCGCTCCTGGACTTCCTACCACCGCCAAACACCCCCCAGGTGGACACGACAAACTGATTCTCTGTGAAGCAAAGAGACGGTCAGGTAAGTCAACAGATACAACTATATCTTCCAATAAACACACGCTGTCAGCAACACACTCAGGTCAGTGTCCTTTTTTACTTTATGCAAATGAGCAGCTTCTCACAACAAGTGGAGGATCACTTATCCTTCACGCCACAGCAGTGAGAAGCAAACTGCGCAATTCTCTTCACAATTCCAGTATACTGTGTAACAAAACACCAAGTTACTATCAACAATTACTCAAACACTTAATTACCTTTCGTGTGTGCTGACAGCATGTGTCCTCACCCCTCCCTGCTTCACGGGCTCGATGTGTCAAAACCCAGGCGCGGTCCTCAGCGTCTCACAAACGAACATCACAAGGTCGGGTTCCCGGCAGTTCTGCTTGAATCACACATGACTTAAATGCAGAACGCCATCCAATTATCTGCTTCAGCTGCAAGTCGTCCAGGTTGCACGTGAACACCAATCACAGGTGCTTTCCATGATGTTGATGAGGGTGAAGACTCTTCAGCCAGCACCTTCTTCACAGACAAATCAGCCCTCATGCCACCTGGAGAGCAAAGAAAAGAAAAGAACACCAAAACATCCAGCTACGCCCCCCCCAACACACAACACAGACACCACTACTGTTCTGTTGCTGTTAGATCTCAGTGCTGCATTTGATACAGTGGATCATCATATTCTACTTGATAGGCTGGAAAATCATTTTGGGATTACTGGGAGTGTCCTTGCATGGCTGACGTCATACTTGACCAGTTGTTCTCACTGTGTTTTGTACAGTAACACTACCTCTTCCCATCTCAGTAAGAAATAATCCTGTGACACATCTGTTTGACCTTTTATTGCTTTCTTTTGCACTACCAACACTGTTTACACTGCTTACGTCTTTGCACAATCTACACTGTTCACATTGTGTACTGTTTACATCTGTGCTACCTCCTCACTAGTGCACTACTACATTTACTCCTCCGTCATATTCTCTGAGACTAGATGCTGTACTTGCACACAAACTTTATTTTTATTTTTAGTTAGTAGCTTTTATTGATTAGTCTATTTTTCTTTTATTTACTTAACCCTATTTTGTGTGTCTGGTGCAATGTGTGTGTCTTGTCTAATGTGTAAGCTGCTGGATGCCTTGAATTTCCCTCTGGGATCAGTAAAGTATCTATCCATCCATCCATCCTCTAACCTCAGTGACATGAAATTTGGAGTTCTTCAGGGGTCTGTCTTAGGCCCCCTGTTTTTCTCCCTTTATATAGCACCCCTTGGGTACATATTGCGGCGTTTTGGGATTACCTTTCACTGCTATGCAGATGATACTCAGTTATATATGCCGATAACTGCTGGTAATCTCGTTCACATAAAATCTTTAGAAGATTGCCTTGCATCAGTGAGAAGTTGGATGTCTAGACACTTCCTACTTTTAAACTCTGAAAAGACTGAAATGATGGTTCTTGGTCCAGTGAGACATCTGCATCAATTTAACCAGTTAATGCTCAGCCTAGGCTCGTGTGTCATACATTACACTGACAAAGTGAGGAACCTTGGGGTAATTTTTGATCCTTCATTGTCCTTTGGTCTCCATATTAGAAATATTACTAGGACTGCTTTCTTCCACCTGCGAAATATAGCAAAGATTCGTCCCATCCTGTCTATGGCTGATGCTGAGACCCTGATCCATGCGTTCATCTCTTCTAGATTGGACTACTGCAGTGTTCTATTTTCTGGTTTACTGCAGTCCAGCATTAGGGGTCTCCAGTTGGTTCAAAATGCTGCAGCCAGACTTTTGACACGAAGCAGAAAGTTCGACCACATTACACCCATTTTGGCGTCTCTTCACTGGCTTCTGTCCCAGTGAGATCAGATTTTAAGGTTCTGCTACTAACCTATAAAATTATTCATGGACTGGCACCTCCCTACCTAGCTGACCTAATTAAACCTTACGTACCGGCCCGGGCTTTACATTCTCAGGGTGCAGGACTACTTTGTGTCCCTAAGGTGAATAAGAAGTCTGCGGGTCACAGAGTTTTCTCTTATCGTGTCCCTGTTCTGTGGAATGATCTCCCTGCATCAATAAAACAGTCAGATTCTGTGGAGACTTTCAAGTCCAGACTTAAGACGCACTTATTTTCTCTTTCATATGGCTAGCATACTGGTGCAGTTTTGTTTTACGCTTTTTACTCTTTTAATTCATGTTATTAGTAATTGGAGCGTGCCGCGGCCTCAACTTCACCTAAATTCTGGGTCTTTTAGTGAAGCTTAGGGCTAGCGGCCGGCGATCACCTTAGTATTTCTTCTGTTTTTCTTGTTGATTAGTGCTGACAAATTATGCAGTATTTTTTGTCTTTCTGATGCCTGATTCTGTTTTTTTCTCTCTCTTTAAGGTGCAGCTCCATCCAGAGATGGGAGTTGTATTTGTGTTGGCGATCCTCCTGTCCTGTGCACCAACAGCAATTCTTGTATATTCATCCATGAATTGTTCTGTGAATTATTTCTGTAATTTATGTTTGTATCATGGCCCAAGCAGAGGGTCACCCCTTGGAGTCTGGTCTGCTTGAGGTTTCTTCCTCAGAGGAAGTTTTTCCTTACCACTGTTTTTCTGGGGGTTGGTAAGGTTAGACCTTACCTGTGTGAAGCGCCTTGAGGCAACTCTGTTGTGATTTGGCGCTATATAAAGGAAATAAATTGAAATTGAAATTGAAGACATCAAAGGCAACCTGTCATTTTATATTTGTTTATTTTTTCTGCTCTGTGTTTAACTTTATTATAGTCCATGAGCCACTCATCAATTTTGACCAAAAAAAAAATTATGCAAATTATTGTTTGGGTTAATAGGGTTCTAATAAGGAATAGTTTGCACCATCTGTCCTGCTTAGTTATCATGTTACAGGGTCACATATGTCACATGTCATAGAATCCAATAGATGTTAAACTTGTTTGACCTTTCACCTTGGAGACCATTTATTAATCCTTTTATTTCAACCAGTAATTTGCATTATTTTGTACTGAAATTGGAGCAACTTTAACTTTTGACCCCTGTACAAACTGAAACTGACCTTTGTCACCATTTTTGCTTTTTTTTACCCCATAACTCCAAAACATTCCATCACAGATAGTCCAAACTACACCTTTTTGGAATCATTATGATTAGACAAGTAATGTGATATAGTTTTCAACATGACTGGAGCATTTTTAAAGTTTGAGCTCTGTGTAATTCTATTCTGTTCTCAGCTACCATCCTGAGATTGCTATCATACATTTTTGTGTAGGCCATGATACACTGAGGCTGGATTCAAAGCGTTGTTTATTCCCCTTAAGTGGAACTGAAAACCCACTTGGCTCATGGACTATTATGTCATGAGGTTGAGCAGAATGATACTGTTCTTCTGAATCATAAACTAACGGGACGGGACAGTACGGTTCTTCTGAATCATATCATATGAGCTAACGGGATGATACGGATATTATCAGTTATCAAGTTGTTCACCAATGAATATGGCTTTTTACACCAGTCAGAATATGGTTTTTATTCATTGGTAAAACAACTTGATAATGATTTTATCATATACCTATAAATGATAAATGTTGTATGGTTTTCTGAAGGGTGTATAAAGCCATATTCATTGGCAAAATCAAATCAAATCAATTTTATTTATATAGCACCAAATCACAACAAACAGTTGCCCCAAGGCGCTTTATATTGTAAGGCAAAGCCATACAATAATTACAGAAAAACCCCAACAGTCAAAACGACCCCCTGTGAGCAAGCACGTGGTGACAGTGGGAAGGAAAAACTCCCTTTTAACAGGAAGAAACTTCCAGCAGAACCAGGCTCAGGGAGGGGCAGTCTTCTGCTGGGACTGGTTGGGGCTGAGGGAGAGAACCAGGAAAAAGACATGCTGTGGAAGGGAGCAGAGATCAATCACTAATGATTAAATGCAGAGTGGTGCATACAGAGCAAAAAGAGAAAGAAACAGTGCATCATGGGAACCCCCCAGCAGTCTAAGTCTATAGCAGCATAACTAAGGGATGGTTCAGGGTCACCTGATCCAGCCCTAACTATAAGCTTTAGCAAAAAGGAAAGTTTTAAGCCTAATCTTAAAAGTAGAGAGGGTGTCTGTCTCCCTGATCTGAATTGGGAGCTGGTTCCACAGGAGAGGAGCCTGAAAGCTGAAGGCTCTGCCTCCCATTCTACTCTTACAAACCCTAGGAACTACAAGTAAGCCTGCAGTCTGAGAGCGAAGCGCTCTATTGGGGTGATATGGTACTATGAGGTCCCTAAGATAAGATGGGACCTGATTATTCAAAACCTTATAAGTAAGAAGAAGAATTTTAAATTCTATTCTAGAATTAACAGGAAGCCAATGAAGAGAGGCCAATATGGGTGAGATATGCTCTCTCCTTCTAGTCCCCGTTAGTACTCTAGCTGCAGCATTTTGAATTAACTGAAGGCTTTTCAGGGAACTTTTAGGACAACCTGATAATATGAATTACAATAGTCCAGCCTAGAGGAAATAAATGCATGAATTAGTTTTTCAGCATCACTCTGAGACAAGACCTTTCTAATTTTAGAGATATTGCACAAATGCAAAAAAACAGTCCTACATATTTGTTTAATATGCGCATTGAAGGACATATCCTGATCAAAAATGACTCCAAGATTTCTCACAGTATTACTAGAGGTCAGGGTAATGCCATCCAGAGTAAGGATCTGGTTAGACACCATGTTTCTAAGATTTGTGGGGCCAAGTACAATAACTTCAGCTTTATCTGAGTTTAAAAGCAGGAAATTAGAGGTCATCCATGTCTTTATGTCTGTAAGACAATCGTGCAGTTTAGCTAATTGGTGTGTGTCCTCTGGCTTCATGGATAGATAAAGCTGGGTATCATCTGTGTAACAATGAAAATTTAAGCAATGCTGTCTAATAATACTGTCTAAGGGAAGCATGTATAAAGTGAATAAAATTGGTCCTAGCACAGAACCTTGTGGAACTCCATAATTAACCTTAGTCTGTGAAGAAGATTCCCCATTTACATGAACAAATTGTAATCTATTATATAAATATGATTCAAACCACCACAGCGCAGTGCCTTTAATACCTATGGCATGCTCTAATCTCTGTAATAAAATTTTATGGTCAACAGTATCAAAAGCAGCACTGAGGTCTAACAGAACAAGCACAGAGATGAGCCCACTGTCTGAGGCCATAAGAAGATCATTTGTAACCTTCACTAATGCTGTTTCTGTACTATGATGAAATCTAAACCCTGACTGAAACTCTTCAAATAGACCATTCCTCTGCCGATGATCAGTTAGCTGTTTTACAACTACCCTTTCAAGAATCTTTGAGAGAAAAGGAAGGTTGGAGATTGGCCTATAATTAGCTAAGATAGCTGGGTCAAGTGATGGCTTTTTAAGTAATGTGTTGTGTGTTGGGGGGTGTGGCTGGACATTTTGGTGTTCTTTTCTTTTCTTTGCTCTCCAGGTGGTATGAAAACTGATTTGTCTGTGGAGAAGGTGCTGGCGGAGGAGTCCTTCACCCTCATCAACATTATGTGCAGCACCTGTGGATGGTGCTCACATGCAACCTTGAGGACGTTAAGCTGAAGCAGATAATTAGATGGCGTTCTGCATTTAAGGCATGTGTGATTCAAGCAGAATTGCCGGGAACTAGACCTTGTGATGTTCGTTTGTGAGACGCTGAGGACTGCGCCTGGGTTTGACACATTGTGCCTGTGAAGCAGGAAGGGTGAGGGACACATGCTGTCAGCACACATCAGAGGTGATTAATTGTTTAACTACTTGTTGATAGTAACTTGGTATTTTGTTACGCAGTATATTTCAATTGTGATGAGAATTGTGCAGCTCGCTTGTCACTGCTGTGGCGTGCGGACAACTGATCCTCCACCTTTTGTGAGAAGCTGCTCATTTACATAAAGCTTAAATACAGACCTGAATGTGTTGCTGATAGTGTGTGCCTTTTGAAGGATATTGCCTGTAACTGCTGACTTACCTCACCTCTTCTATCCTTCGCAGAGAGTCGGTTTGTCGTGTCCACCTGGGGGGTGTTTGGCGGTAAAGTGAGTCCAGAAGCGCCGGGCTTCGATCCTTTTAGGCGCTGGAGAGCGTGCCAGCCTTCACTCCACCAGACTGACGCATCTTTTGTTTATACACCTTGTTTTGCACTAGAGGGTGAAGTAATAAATTGTTTTGTTATTGGAACCGCTTTCTGGTTATTTTAGCGCTGGGTTCCGTCAGACGCAGGTCCGCTCCTCAACCCGCGTCGACACATAACAGTAGTTCCCGGCCATTCCATAATGGACCCAGCAGCAGAGGCGTTTCCTTTCGCCGAAAAAGTTCAAGAACACTTGGAGAAAATATGGGAGCAATTACAGTATCTTGCAAACCAAATTAAACAAACAGACGCCCGTGTTACGGAGCTTGCAGCGCAAGCCGTTCCGCTTCCTGCTGCTCCAGCTGCGGCACCATCGATACCGGTGCAGATAACTCCGTCACCCAGAGATTCGGCGTCCGAACCGATTATTTGTCATCCGGAGCCTTATGCGGGAGACGTTGAAGCCTGTGCTTCGTTTTTGATGCAATGTTCTCTGGTTTTTGCTTAGCGACCGGCTTCCTTCTCTTCTGATGGGAGCCGTGTTTCATATGTGACAAATTTGCTCCAAGGTGACGCCTTAGCTTGGGTCACAGCGTTGTGGAGTAACAACTCGCCATTGTTAGGATCCTTTAAGGATTTCTCCTGGGAGTTCCGACTGGTTTTTGACCATCCGGTGAAAACGAATACCGTTGCCCAACGGTTGCTGAATCTCAGGCAGGGGAGGCGGAGTGCGGCGGAGTATTCCGTGGACTTGCGGATTTTTTCTGCTCAGTCAGGTTGGAACACCGCAGCTTTACGAGGAGTGTTTGTAGATGGGTTAAATGAGTCATTAAAAGACGAGCTGGCAGTCCATGACGAGCCAAACGATTTAGATGAGCTAATATCATTGGTGATTCGTCTAGATGATCGGATGAAGGAGCGTGGACGCGAGAGAGGGCGGCCATCAGAGCGGGTTTTTTTTGTCTCGGGGCTTTCCCAGACACAGATCTGGGCCGCCTCTTCTTCGCCCCACTGAGGCTCCTCCGACGGGACCTCTGGCTCCTCTTGCAGACGAGCCCATGCAGCTCGGACGAGCAGAGACCACTGTATTGCCCCGACATATAAGCGTCAAGAAAAATAATGGTGACGTATCTCCAGGTGTTCTGGGACAGGCGAAATAACACACACACACACACAAAAAAAACTTGTAGGGGTTAATGTGTTTTTTTTTTTTTTTAATAGGGGTTATAATTTGTTTGGGGAGTCAGAGGCGTGTCTGGTGGAGTGAACGTTAGGCGGTTAGAAGCCCGTCTGGGCTCACTTGATCGTTATTTTTTATGTGTATTTAGGTATTTTCTGTTTGGGTTTTGGGGTCGTTTTGTTTTGTTGTTTTTTATTTCCCTACATCCCTAACCCCAACCTCACTTGCCCCAAGACCGTTCGTCTTGTGGGTTGTGGGGTGGTGCAGGTTGGTCACGCTGAGCGTTCTCAGAAGACCTCTGCACCTAGGGGGGGGTTGTTAGGGGCGTTTTTCTTGGTTTGGTTAGGGCCATAACATAATGGTTTAATTACTGCCACCTTAAAAGTCTGTGGTACATAGCCAACTAATAAAGATAGATTGATCATATTTAAGATCGAAGCATTAATTAATGGTAGGGCTTCCTTGAGCAGCCTGGTAGGAATGGGGTCTAATAGACATGTTGATGGTTTGGAGGAAGTAACGAATGAAAATAACTCAGACAGAACAATCGGAGAGAAAGAGTCTAACCAAATACCGGCATCACTGAAAGCAGCCAAAGATAACGATATGTCTTTGGGATGGTTCTGAGTAATTTTTTCTCTAATAGTTAAAATTTTATTAGCAAAGAAAGTCATGAAGTCATTACTAGTTAAAGTTAAAGGAATACTCGGCTCAATAGAGCTCTGACTCTTTGTCAGCCTGGCTACAGTGCTGAAAAGAAACCTGGGGTTGTTATTATTTTCTTCAATAAGTGATGAGTAGTAAGATGTCCTAGCTTTATGGAGGGCTTTTTTTATAGAGCAACAGACTCTTTTTCCAGGCTAAGTGAAGTTCTTCTAAATTAGTGAGATGCCATTTCCTCTCCAACTTATGGGTTATCTGCTTTAAGCTGCGAGTTTGTGAGTTATACCACGGAGTCAGGCACTTCTGATTTAAGGCTCTCTTTTTCAGAGGAGCTACAGCATCCAAAGTTGTCCTCAATGAGGATGTAAAACTATTGATGAGATAATCTGTCTCACTCACAGAGTTTAGGTAGCTACTCTGCACTGTGTTGGTATATGGCATTGGAGAACATAAAGAAGGAATTATATCCTTAAACCTAGTTACAGCGCTTTCTGAAAGACTTCTACTGTAATGAAACTTATTCCCCACTGCTGGGTAGTCCATCAGAGTAAATGTAAATGTTATTAAGAAATGATCAGACAGAAGGGGGTTTTCAGGGAATACTGTTAAGTCTTCAATTTCCATACCATAAGTCAGAACAAGATCTAAAGTATGATTAAAGTGGTGGGTGGATTCATTTACATTTTCAGCAAAGCCACTCAAGTCTAATAATAGATTAAATGCAGTGTTGAGGCTGTCATTCTCAGCATCTGTGTGGATGTTAAAATTGCCCACTATAATGATCTTATCTGAGCTAAACACTAAGTCAGACAAAAGGTCCGAAAATTCACAGAGAAACTCACAGTAACGACCAGGTGGATGATAGATAACAACAAATAAAACTGGTTTTTGAGACTTCCAATTTGGATGGACAAGACTAAGAGTCAAGCTTTCAAATGAATTAAAGCTCTGTCTGGGTTTTTGATTAATTAATTAGCTGGAGTGGAAGATTGCTGCTAATCCTCCGCCTCGGCCCGTGCTACGGGCGTTCTGGCAGTTAGTGTGACTCGGGGGTGTTGACTCATTTAAACTAACATATTCATCCTGCTGTAACCAGGTTTCTGTAAGGCAGAATAAATCAATATGTTGATCAATTATTATATCATTTACTAACAGGGACTTAGAAGAGAGAGACCTAATGTTTAATAGACCACATTTAACTGTTTTAGTCTGTGGTGCAGTTGAAGGTGCTATATTATTTTTTCTTTTTGAATTTTTATGCTTAAATAGATTTTTACTGGTTGTTGCTGGTCTGGGAGCAGGCACCGTCTCTACGGGGATGGGGTAATGAGGGGATGGCAGGGGGAGAGAAGCTGCAGAGAGGTGTGTAAGACTACAACTCTGCTTCCTGGTCCCAACCCTGGATAGTCACAGTTTGGAGGATTTAAGAAAATTGGCCAGATTTCTAGAAATGAGAGCTGCTCCATCCAAAGTGGGATGGATGCCGTCTCTCCTAACAAGACCAGGTTTTCCCCAGAAGCTTTGCCAATTATCTATGAAGCCCACCTCATTTTTTGGACACCACTCAGACAGACAGCAATTCAAGGAGAACATGCGGCTAAACATGTCACTCCTGGTCCGATTGGGGAGGGGCCCAGAGAAAACTGCAGAGTCCGACATTGTTTTTGCAAAGTTACACACCGATTCAATGTTAATTTTAGTGACCTCCGATTGGCGTAACCGGGTGTCATTACTGCCAACGTGAATTACAATCTTACCAAATTTACGCTTAGCCTTAGCCAGCAGTTTAAAATTTCCTTCAGTGTCGCCTGCTCTGGCCCCCGGAAGACAATTGATTATGGTTGCTGGTGTCGCTAACTTCACATTTCTCAAAAAAGAGTCACCAATAACCAGAGTTTGTTCCTTGGCGGGTGTGTCGCCGAGTGGGGAAAAACGGTTAGAGATGTGAATGGGTTGGTGGTATACACGGGGCTTCTGTTTAGTACTACGCTTCCTCCTCACAGTCACCCAGTCGGCCTACTTTCCCGGCTGCTCGGGATCTGCTGGAGGGGAACTAACGGTGGCTAAGCTACCTTGGTCCGCACCGACTACAGGGACCTGGCTAGCTGTAGGATTTTCCACGGTGCAGAGCCAAGTCTCCAGTTCGCCCAGCCTGGCCTCCAAAGCTACGAATAAGCTACACTTATTACAAGTACCATTACTGCTAAAGGAGGCCGAGGAATAACTAAACATTTCACACCCAGAGCAGAAAAGTGCAGGAGAGACAGGAGAAGCTGCCATGCTAAACCGACTAAGAGCTAGTAGCTGCGCTAAGCTAGCGGATTCCTAAAAACACACAAAGTGAATAATGTGTAAATAATTTAGAACAACGTTAGAACGTTATCAAAACAACTTGATAACGATTTTATCATATACCTATAAATGATAAATGTTGTATGGTTTTCTGAAGGGTGTAAAAAGCCATATTCATTGGTAAAACAACTTGATAACAATTTTATCATATACAGTGGTCCCTTGTTTATCACGGGAGTTACGTTCTAAAAATAACCCACGATAGGCGAAATCCACGAAGTAGTCAGCGTTATTTTTACAATTATTATAGATGTTTTAAGGCTGTAAAACCCCTCACTACACACTTTATACACTTTTCTCAAACAGGCATTAACATTTTCTCACTTTTCTCTCCTGTGTAAACACTCAAAGTTCAAACCTTAGTAGAAAAAAAATACAATGTTTTCCTATAAATAATTATGATGGCTTTTAGAACTAACAAATTTAATTTTAACGATCAACCTACGAGGTTGGACATGTAAGAAATTATTAATAGTGACTCACCAGTATTTCACAGTTCCTCTGACCTCGCCTCTTTGTCGTGGCGCCGCTCTGCTGTCCGGATTGGCTGATTACTCGGGTGGTATGAAAAATATTACCCATCCGCGAAAAGGGTGTATTGCTATTTATTCTTTAGTGTTTTATCCAATCATATTGCCGTATCATTTATAGGTATATGATAATATATTATATATAAGACAGAACGACAACCATTTCTGCAGCAATCCACCAATCAGGCCTCTATGGTAGAGTGGCCAGTCTTTGTCTGGAGTTTGAGAAAAGGCACCTGAAGGACTCTCAGACCAGGAGAAACAAAATTCTCTGGTCTGATGAGACAAAGATTGAACTCTTTGGCATCATGTTTGGAGGAAACCAGGCACCATCCCTACAGTGAAGCATGGTGGTGGCAGCATCATGCTGTGGATGACATGCACTTGAGGTGATGTGGCACAGAAGGTTGTGGGACCCAAATGCAAAAACTCACAGACAGTGGAGTTTAAATTGAAAGCCTTTATCGGTCAAAACAAGCTGGGATTCGGTACACAGTTAGACAGTCAAGGATGCAGAAGTACAGGTAGTCGGCAGGCAAAGGCGTCATCAAAAAGGCAGGCTCTGATCTTATACACAGGCAGATAAAGTACGTGGGCAGTAGCAAAACGAGGTCACAAAACAGCTGGGTCAGTACACGGCAAGACAAGGCAGAGCTATGAAAAAGGCTGGTACGAGGATTGTGAAAATCAACGAACTGGCTAGGCTCGGGTGAAAACAGAGGGCTTAAATAACCACGGTGGAAATGAGGAAAGTGAGAACAGGTGTGGCGGAAGAATTGGGAAGGGGGTGTGGCAAACAGAAGAAACAGGAAAGTTCAGGTGGGCATGACTAAGTGCAAAAGTACTGAACAGCAAAAACCAAAAGATAATCCTGATGAAGAAAAAACAGAACAAAATACAGAGATAAGTGCAGTGAGACAGAGACAAAAGAAAACAGAGAGAGAAAAAAACGACTGAACAACATAACATACTAATGGAAAGAAATGATCAAAAACTACTAAATGTTAAGTTGAACAGACCAGCCAGAAAATAAGACTAAGACAAAACTAGAAAGGAACTGTCTATGGCTAAAGGATAAAAACTAACAAGAACAAAATGTCAAAACAAACTATAGACTAAATAGAAAACAAACCCAGACTACAGAATAACAGATAATGCCAAAAAATGACTGAACAGAAAAATAAGTGACAAACTGAAAACAAAACCAGAGACAAAGGTATACTTCACAGAAAAAGCCAGACTAAAGCATAACATAAGAAATAAAATAAACAGAACCAAACTAAGACTGAAGTGACTAAGGTAACAATAAATGAAAACAGTATCGCAAAACAGCTACTAAGACAAAACTACAAAATAAATGAATGATGAACAGAAAACCAATGAAAACACTAGAAGCACTCAGAGAGTGCAAACCTCCGCCAAGTCCATGGGGTCACTGACGCCATAACATCTACACGCTGTGGAATCATTGAACCTAAAAAAGTCTAACAATGATGTTTAGTAAAAACAGTTTCATCTGCTGTGACTGGATAGCTTGTATCCGTAGCACTCGGCATCACAGTTTATTGCAACTTGCACTTTTCCCAGAAGCTACTGTCATCTGAGCACTGATATTGATATTGCATGTGCTTATAGACAAAAACAAATAAGAGACAAAATTCAATTTATTATTCAACTAAACTGAAAATATATGAATTTTTTAACATTTATGAAACACTTCTCTAAACAAGGCCATAGGGTCACTGACCCTAAAGAGATTCCCTCCTTGGCACAGTGATCTATTTCTTTTTTGTCTCTTTCTCTAAAATTGTATATAATAATCATTAGATTATTAATATATAAACAAAAATACATTTAAGAAATATTACAATTTAAAAACAAATGCACTCGAACGTGATGACAGCTGCAACTGCTTAATGCTAACTTTTAACATTGAAAATGCCATAGACATGCTAACGCGTTAGCACCGGGATCCGGATCCGGATCACCACTAAAATTTAATCACTTGTTCCTCTTGTAATTTCAAATCAGTACAGATTCAGCTACAATTTGGTGTTAGTTGTGCATCTCTAGCTTCATTTTTAGAATTCTGTTAATTCCAGAATAGAATTTAAAATTCTTCTTCTTACTTATAAGGTTTTGAATAATCAGGTCCCATCTTATCTTAGGGACCTCATAGTACCATATCACCCCAATAGAGCGCTTCGCTCTCAGACTGCAGGCTTACTTGTAGTTCCTAGGGTTTGTAAGAGTAGAATGGGAGGCAGAGCCTTCAGCTTTCAGGCTCCTCTCCTGTGGAACCAGCTCCCAATTCAGATCAGGGAGACAGACACCCTCTCTACTTTTAAGATTAGGCTTAAAACTTTCCTTTTTGCTAAAGCTTATAGTTAGGGCTGGATCAGGTGACCCTGAACCATCCCTTAGTTATGCTGCTATAGACTTAGACTGCTGGGGGGTTCCCATGATGCACTGTTTCTTTCTCTTTTTGCTCTGTATGCACCACTCTGCATTTAATCATTAGTGATCGATCTCTGCTCCCCTCCACAGCATGTCTTTTTCCTGGTTCTCTCCCTCAGCCCCAACCAGTCCCAGCAGAAGACTGCCCCTCCCTGAGCCTGGTTCTGCTGGAGGTTTCTTCCTGTTAAAAGGGAGTTTTTCCTTCCCACTGTAGCCAAGTGCTTGCTCACAGGGGGTCGTTTTGACCGTTGGGGTTTTACATAATTATTGTATGGCTTTGCCTTACAATATAAAGCGCCTTGGGGCAACTGTTTGTTGTGATTTGGCGCTATATAAATAAAATTGATTTGATTTGATTTGTCACCTCACACTGACACATTTTCTATTTTCCCTATATTTTTTCATATTCTGGATCACCAGATCCAGAATCCAGATCCGATCATCACCAAACTTTGTTGTTTGATAGAACATTTGTCTATGTTACACCCTAATTTTTTTTCAAGCCTTTCTGCCTTGTTTTTGTGGAATTAGAAACTAGAATGTCAAAATTCCCCCTATCCCGCAATGGTGAAGAATCCTTTAAAATCCGGATCGTGATCCAGATCACCACTAAAATTTAATCACTTGTTCCTCTTGTCATTTCCAACCACTCCACAAAATGTCATCAAAATCTGTTCAAAACTTTTTGACTCATCCTGCTGACAAACAGACAGACAGACAGACAAACAAACAAACCCGACCGAAAACATAACCTCCTTGGTGGAGGTAATGAACATGGCGAGAATACAAATACAGGTGTACAGAACAAGAAAACAGAGATCAATGAAAACTCATGACAGGAAGCTCATCAAGGGCAGGATCATGACAGCAGGGATGTTTTTCAGCAGCAGGAACTGGGAGACTAGTCAGGATTGAGGGAAAGATGAATGCAGCAATGTACAGAGACATCCTGGATGAAAACCTGCTCCAGAGCGCTCTTGACCTCAGACTGGGGCGACGGTTCATCTTTCAGCAGGACAATGACCCTAAACACACAGCCAAGATATCAAAGGAGTGTCTTCAGGACAACTCTGTGAATGTCCTTGAGTGGACCAGCCAGAGCCCAGACCTGAATCCAACTGAACATCTCTGGAGAGATCTGAAAATGTCTGTGCACCGACCCTCCCCATCCAACCTGATGGAGCTTGAGAGGTGCTGCAAAGAGGAATGGACCAAACTGCCCAAAGATAGGTGCACCAAGCTTGTGGCATCATATTCAAGAAGACTTGAGGCTGTAACTGCTGCCAAAGGTGCATCAACAAAGTATTGAGCAAAGGCTGTGAATACTTATGTATGGGTGATTTCTTAGTTTTTTTTATTTTTAATAAATTTGCAAAAATTTCAAAAAGGTTTTTTCATGTTATCATTATGGGGTGTTGTGTGTAGAATTTTGAGGACTCCATTTTGGAATAAGGCTGTAACATAAAGTGGTAAAAGTGAAGCGCTGTGAATACTTTCCGGATGCACTGCATTCTTTTTTTCTTATCCAAAACATTTTTAAATCTGTCAATCAAATGATTTCCTTATTTATATGGGTAGGTAAAACTCCAAGAGTACGTAAATCATTATTCCAAAAATGTTGGCTCAGTGGAGGTCTGTCTTTACCTAATTTAATATTCATCACTTATTATCTCACTTACCTTCAACCGCTTTTCTGGGTTCGGGTCACCGGGGGAACAGCTCCGGCAGGGGACCCCAGACTTCCCTTTCCATGCCACATTGACCACCTCTGACTGGGGGATCCCGAGGTGTTCCCAGGCCAGTGTGGAGATATAATCTCTCCACCTAGTCCTGGGCCTTCCCCGGGGTCTCCTCCCAGATGGACGTGCCTGGAACACCTCCCTAGGGAGGCGCCCAGGAGACATCCTTACCAGATGCCCGAACCACCTCAGCTGGCTCCTTTCAACGAGAAGAAGCAGTGACTCTACTCTGAGCTCCCCACGGATGACTGAACTTCTCACCCTGTCTCTAAGGGAGACACCAGCCACCGTCCCAGGGAAGCCCATTTCAGCCGCTTGTACCTGCGATCTAGTTCTTTTGATCATGACCCAACCCTCATGACCAAAGGTGAGAGTAGGAATGAAGATTGACCAGTAGATTGGGAGCTTCGCCTTTTGGCTCAGCTCCCTTTTTGTCACAACAGTATGGTAGAGCTAATGCAACACTGCCCCTGCTGCACCAATTCTCCGGCCAATCTCACGCTCCATCGTCCCCTCACTCGTGAACAAGACCCCGAGGTCCTTGAACTCCTTCACTTGGGGCAAGGCCGTATTCCCTACCCGGAGTAGGCAATCTATCGGTTTCCTGCTGAGAACCATGGCCTCAGATTTAGAGGTGCTGATCCTCATCCCAGTCGCTTCACACTCGGCTGCGAACCAGTCCAGTGAGTGTTGGAGGTCACAGGCCAATGAAGCCAACCGGACCACATCATCTGCAAAAAGCAGTGATGAGACCCTGAGCCCACCAAACCGGAAACCCTCCTCCCCCCGACTACGCCTCGATATCCCGAACACAGCTCCTGCTTTGTGAGTACAGAGATTGGATGGCCCTGAGAAGGGACCCCCTCACCCCATACTCCTGCAGCACCTCCCACAGTATCTCCCGGGTACCCGATCATACACCTTCTCCAAGTCCACAAAACACATGTAGACTGGGTGGGCAAAGGCAGCATCTACATCTGGAGTTGGTCCCCGGGCGCCAAACTGTGGCTGCCCACTGCCCCTAGTGGTTGGAATATGTCTAACTGTAATTAGGATGGTTAAATGTAGAGGACAAGTTTCGTTGTATGTATGTATATATGTATGTATATATGTGCAATGACAATAAAGTTTCTATTCTGTTCTATTATTTATTTATTGTTAAAAGCTCCTGTTACCAGTGATGCCGGTAACGCGTTACTAGTAACGCGTTACTCTAATCTAACCACTTTTTTTGTAACGAGTAATCTAACGCGTTAATCTTTCCAAATGAGTAATCAGATTAAAGTTACTTCTCCATGTCACTGTGCGTTACTATTATTTTTACATTGTGGGTCGATAGCAGCATTAAACTTGGTCTGTGGGCAGGAGGTCGGGGTTCGACTGAACTGCCCACTTTAAGCGAGCTGTGACCTTTTCATCCGCGTTTTTTTTGCAGCTGCTCGACTCGTCCTCACCTCTTAAAGCGCGGTGATCAGCACACCTACACTGAGCTTTACAAATACATTTTTATGCTTTATTTTTCTCCTTTAGAATTCTGAGCTGAGCCGCTCCGTATCTGCTCGTTAAAAACAGCTGATCCTCCGCGACGCGTCAACAACTAACACTATTTTCCACTCAAATGCACCTAAACTCTCTTTCTGAGGACCACATGATGTGAAAACGCAATAAAACTTTCTTACCTGTAAATCTGGTCATGTTTTCTGCATAAATAAATGTTATCCATTCTTTGTGCTCAAACGCCAAAGCAGGGGCGAATCCAGATAGAATGGGGGCGTGGGGCAGGGATGTGCCCCCCTCACAACACCCCTAGATTAAAGGTCCAGTTTTGAAGCCGTTTTTTACTACAACTACTAATACTACTTAAAATAATAATTTCGACAAGTAAAATATTTAGAGACAATTTAAATGTTAAAAAAAATGCTAGAATGAATTTAATAGTTACATTTATAAACAATGTAGGTTTGAAATTGCAAGTTTTACTGTTACAGTGCTGTCAACAGTTAAATATGAGGTCAAGAAAGAGGTCTTTATTTTACTTTTTATAAAACAAGTATTTATTTTCAATGAAGTCAAGAAAGGGTGACTATAAAGTGAGTTTTGGCAAAACAAGCATCATTATGTTGAGGTGGCAGAGGGTTGTTGTCGGCAGCTGGGAAAAGTAACTAAAAAAGTAACTAGTAATCTAACTTAGTTACTTTTACAATTGAGTAATCAGTAAAGTATCTAAGTTACTTTTTCAAGGAGTAATCAGTAATCAGTAATTGGATTACTTTTTCAAAGTAACTGTGGCAACACTGCCTGTTACATTTGATATCAGTTAGAAGCTCAGTTGTGTTTGTCTACTTCTCTCCCTGCCTTATTATTTTCATCTTTCCCTGTGTCCCCGTCTCAGTACACAGATAATCCTTTTGTACTTGCCTCTATTAAAATATGGTAACAATTTCATTGTCACTTCAATTGTGTTTCTGCTTCTGCTCTTGGCCCTTTATGTAATAATCACCTCTTTCCCCCTTCCTTCTTAGACACTGCATTTTATCTATGGGATAAGAAGGGCAAATGTTTCTGTGATCTTTTTTAGGATAATACCTTTCTTAATTTTACTGATGTGGCAAATGGTAAATGGACTGCATTTATATAGTGCTTTTCCATCTGCATCAGACGCTCAAAGTGCTTTACAATAATGTCTCACATTCACCCCAATGTCAGGGTGCTGCCATACAAGGCGCTCACTACACACCGGGAGCAATAGAGGATTAAAGGCCTTGCCCAAGGGCCCTTAGTGATTTTCCAGTCAGGCGGGGATTTGAACCCATGATCTTCTGGAGTCAAGCCCAACACCTTAACCACTAGACCATCACCTCCCTCCAAGTGGCCTTACCTAGTGTCATTTATTTGGGGGTGGGGGGGGTGGGGGGGAAATTAGACATTGCACATCTACTATTTTTCCAGAGTTCCCCTCTCAGCCCCTTAATCATCCTTGGGAGGACCTCTTTGAACTTGTGGCCCATAAGAAAGCTCTTATGTTGTGGATATATATAATCTTGTTATTTCAATGGACAGTCATCCAGTCAATAAAAGTATCTGTAATTGGGAACAAGAGTTGGGCTTGAAGTTCAGGGAAGATTTCTGGGATAAGGCAGTTGACGGAATGTGTACGTCATCATCTTTCCTTTATTCAGTTTAAAGTAGTCCACAGGCTGCACTTATCAAAGTCCAAATTATCCAAAATTGATCCCAATGTTTCTGATCCGTGTGATAGATGTAACTCCTCCCCCTGTGATTTAAGTCATATGTTTTTTTCTTTGCCCCAAACTTCAGTCATATTGGATTTTGATGTTATCTCTCACACTCTTGGCATCAGGCTGGACTCTTGTCTGCTGATCTCTGTTTATAGAGTTCCTGGAGTCCACACTGTGTCCCTCACTAGCTCATAGGTGGATGTAATTGCCGTTACTTCATTGCCAGCGTGACACAGAACATAATTGCCCTGGCAGCCTTCACGTCCTCCATCTATTTCTTTAAAGTTGAAAGATCTCATTTTTTCTTCAAACTTGAACAAATCAAGTTCAGGCTCAGAGGGTTGATGGGATTCTGAAAGGGGCAATCTTGTATCATTTATCTTGGATGACTGAAAACCTTTGGACCTGATTGAGCTGATCGTCGTGTGTGTGTGTGTATTTATTTATTGTTATTTCATAGGGCCTGTGGTTATTATTTTGGGATTACATGTTCATGAATGTTCAGGTTGTCATTTGTTTCAATAAATATTTAAGAAAAAGACAAAGATTTTTGTCCCGTCTTTGACTCCTTTTCTGTTTCCTTCACTCCCCTCCTGCTCTTCCTCCTCCACACATATCTCATCCTCACTGGTTTCCTTTCCCTGTTTTCCTTTTTTCCTTCCTCCTGTCCAGACCGCCCTCCGAGCTGCTTTGTGTTCTATGGGCTCAGTATTATAGTAAAAGTATTTGCAAATGTGTATTTCAACCTGTGTGTGTGTGTGTGTGTGTGTGTGTGTGTGTGTGTGTGTGTGTGTGTGTGTGTGTGTGTGTGTGTGTGTGTGTGTGTGTGTGTGTGTGTGTGTGTGTGTGTGTGTGTGTGTAAAACCAGATTCACAAATGTGTAAATAAAATCTGTAGTGGTTAAGCACGTCATTAACCAAGTCCTGTTGGGGGGGGGTATCTATTTTTCACCGTAATGTCAATAAGACCTCTGTAATCAATACAAGGTCAAGCAGGGGATGAGGAAGGTCGAATTAACCAGCAGTGAGCGAGTCGTGGATGTACTCTTCCATGGCTTGTCGTCCAGGTCCTGAAAGGGGGTACAGGTTGCCCCTTGGGGGCGTGGTTCTACTGCACAGTCACAAGGACGAACCACTGTGGCTAAATCATGACAACGCATGGGGACATCAGTTAGATCAGGATTGGGAGGTGTCAGAGACTCCTCAGGTTGGGCTCGGCATGTATGGAGTCATGTTGGCCCCCAAGACAGGATCTGCGCAGTGGTCCACTCAGTATTTGGGTTATGTTTCTTTAAGTAAGGTTGCCCCAAAATAACTGGATGTTACATTTTGCCAAAAATGTGGAAACTCAGGGACTCTGTGTGTCCATCTGTAAATTCTGCTGCACTGACAGAGAGCAGAGAGAGACGCTCCCTCAGGCACTGCCATCCACGGCGTTCACTTCTAGGGGGCGTGGCAAAGGGAGTAGCTTAAGGTTCATCTTCCTCCAGAAGAATTTCTGTTGCCTTGGGAAGGTTGGCTGCCTCCTTATCTTTATTACTCCAGTACACAAGGACAGACAGACTCACATATGGACAAAGACTGAAACATGCTCCACTTTCCCTTCTACCTCCCCTCCTGTCCCCCGTCACACACTCCATCCCAGCCACCACTCACGCCACCCGTTTCCCCTCTGGGGGCTGTGCGGTTCTTGCTGCAGCAGATCCCCGTTCCCCCCAAGCTAGCGGCGGCGCGACTCCAGTTGCAGCGGCTACCACACACTCACTTCGCCTCAATTTGGAAAACGGACTATTTCAAGTTTAGTGCACATAAACAGTGTCAAATGTATATGTGTTGTCTTAATTCTGATGTGTGCCATTATTCGGTAAACAAGTAATAACTGTGGATTAATTGCTGTTTGTCGGTGGAAATGTGAGTGTGGATGTAATCTCGATGTTGTTGCACTTGTAATGACAATGACAATAAATCTCATCCATCCATCCATTAGCATCAGAACCAGAGTCAATGGATACAGAAACAGTCTCGGAGGCCCCTTCAAAGGAGATTGTGGCTTTAACTCTGTTGAGTTCACCTTCGGTGTTAACTGTGATTCACCCCCACGGAAGTCACCCAAAGTGACCAGGAACCATGTTACCCGAGCTGGCCACAATAAAAATGCTGCCCCTCATGTAGATGGTGCTGACATTCCCCTACAGACAGACGGGTTCATAGGTTCCTCTGTTGTGCCTTGGGGGTGGTGTCTGTGCTGACGTTCTGACTCCTTGATGTCGGTGATCCTTGATCGTGGAAGCGGCCCACCTCCTGGTGTCATTCTGATGGCCTTCTGTCCGCTCTAATGGCCGGAGGTGTAACAGAGTCCAAATCCTCATGCAGCTCCACAGCTGCGAGTTATTGAAGTTACTGATTCCGGAAGATCAAATCTTTCAATATCTTTCCAACTTTGCTTAACTCCCAGCCATGCACTTTTCACTCTGGGTGCCCCATGTGCTTCCTCCCTGGAGGAATTTCATTCATCCAGGAAGACCTTAGGGGAAAAGCCACACTTTGTGTGCGATCACAGCGCGCCGTTGGCAGTTACAAATTGGCCGATATTTGATTATGACTCTGGAATTCTCACGCTTGTCTTTACTGAGGGATCGGAAGCCGTGGGACTGCATAAAGACGTTTTGGTTGTGTATGTCCAGTACGTGGTTCTGAAGCAGGGGTCAATTTAACACCTTATGCGATATCGTAATTACAAGATCAGGTAAGGTGTTAAATTTTTTATTTTTATTTTTTGATCCAGTGAATGCAGTGTGCTTCCATAGGATATAGTAGTATATGTGTTAAAATGTTCTTCTTATTATTTTATTCTTGTGTTTATTTAAAATTAAAAGACATAAATGTTACTTGCCCATTGGTCGATAGAAGATCCATCCATGTTCCTGGTCTTTGAAACACAGAAAAAAAGATGCTCTCAAAGCCGAACCGATGGATGTTTTATGGTTCGCTGTGCCCACCACTGGCTGCACGCAGTTGTGGATTGGCAGGAGTAAAGAAAAGTTCACGTGTAAGAACACAACCAATCTAGTGGCTCGATTTTTACAGACACATGGTTACACACATACAGATTTTTTTTTTAATGTATTTGTGGATCTGGTTACACACACACAGCTCAAAATACACATTTGCAAATACTTTTGCTACAATAATGGCCCATAGAAAAAAGAAGCAGTATTTTGTGTCGTGTGCTGTTTTAAAAACTGTGGCGTCTGCAGCATCGACTCTGATTCATGTTCTCAAATTCAGTTGTTCTTTAAATGTCATTTCACAAAACTCATCAATCTTGTACATGTTTGTCTCTTCATGAGACACAAAGAAAGAAAACCTAACCTGTTATCCCTTAAATAAATAGAAAATAGCTGTTATTCCACAGAAACTTTGCTTCTGTGATCAAGACAATGATATTTTGAAATTTGTCTGTTTTCAAGAATATTCTCGATTCACCTTCACTACTACTGAGTAGTCTTCTAGAATATTCTTTAACTGATAGAACTGTCCAGAATCTTCTAGAAGTTTCCAGAATTATCTAGAAATTTCAAGAAACTTTTAGAACTTTCTAGAACGTTAAAAAAAATAAAATCAAAGTTTGTGCTGAATGTAGTCATTTTTCCATAGACTTTAGACATAAGCAGTTAAAATATAACACTTAGAAGCCAGGAACAAAAATTGTGTTACATAGTGTTATCAGTTAATCTGTGGATTTTTTTGGATTAATCCATAAAGTGAATGAATGAATGAATTTATTTGGCACACAGACTCAACAATAACAAAAAACTGATACACAAGACCATTCCACAGTGACGTGTGACCAAAGGGGGTGAGCAGAAGCAAAGCTTATAAACGCCCATCCCTTATATATACATACATACATACTCATTACCAACCCCCAGAGCGAGCACACAGGCGACAGTGGTAAGAAAAACTCCCTCTGATGTATTGAGGAAGAAACCTCAAGCAGACCAGACTCCAAGGGGTGACCCTCTGCTTGGGCCATGATACAGACACATTTAACAACACAAACTCAAATCCCATCATCATAAACATATCAAGTGAACACCATATTTTTATATAAATATTTAAATTGTATATAAATATATAAATATTTACTGTTTATTTAGAACATGTGACACAAGGTAACTGAAGAGTGAAAAAGACACGACACACCCAATATAATTAGACAAATAAAAACAAGACAAATAAATAAATAATTAACACTATGTATCCAACATAGTGAAGCATCAGCTTATTTATCCCAACCCTTTCTCCCCCACTACCAATGATTACATATGCCCCAAATATGTATATACACATCTGCACACACACACATATATATATATATATATATATACACACACATACCTACATACATATGCAATGCGTGTGATTTTATACTACATATTTACAAGATAGAAAAACAAAGTGTACACAACTAAACAATGATCAATAAAGCACCCCAACCCTCAACACCCTTCCTCCTCCTTATAGCTAGAAAAAACCATGTACCTATACCGCTGCTTAAACTGGTTCATACTTGGACATTGCTTGAACTCCACCCTCAGTCTGTTCCACATCCTCACTCCACAAACAGAAATACAAAAACCTTTTAACGTTGTACGTGCCCACTGATGTTTTAAGTTAAACTCCCCCCTCAGATTATAATCCCCTACTCTATTAAAGAACATGTTTTTAATATTTCCAGGAAGTAAATTGTTTACTGCTTTATACACGATTTGTACTGATTGAAAATGAACCAGATCAGTAAATTTAAAAATTTTTGATTTTAAGAATAGTGAATTTGTGTGGTCTCTATAACCAGTATTATGAATTATTCTTATAGCTCTTTTCTGCAGTATGAATAATGGTTGTGTTGTACATTTATAATTATTGCCCCAGACCTCTGCACAGTAGTGTAAATATGGGGAGATCAGTGAGCAATAGAGAATGTGGAGTGAGTTGTGGCTGAAGATGACACCAGCAAGTGTTTTATTTTGTCCACAACCCAAAAATATTCAGTTTACTTTAGTTTTTAAAAATCACATTTAAGAAGCTGAACCTAGAGAATTTGAATACGTTAAATCAAAACAATTAATCGATTGCTGAAACAGTTGGTGATGAATTTAATAAGGGATTAATCATTGCAGCTCTGCACCCGTGTGCTTGCTCATGGGCCGGTCCAGACCTTGGTCCTGTGTCCTTTAAGATAACTTGTGTTGTAGTTTGTTGTATTAAGTGTGAGAAAGACCCAGAACCCAGAATCATATCAGTCTAAAAGTATTTTTACATTTATTGAACGTTAGCTAATAAAACCAGCTGAACCACTTCTGACATGTTTTGAATATTGTGACATTTCTGTGCAGCCCAAAAGGGGATTTCACAAAACCTAGACAGCAGATGAAGCCGGGGTTTCCTAGTATGCTACCATGGTGACATGTTCTGTGCAGCTCGCCTGCTCCATACCCGGTGAACAGCTCGGCGTGATGAACTTTTCTGATCTGTAGACGTGCAGATTGACTGAGGAAAATAAAACGTGTCACTGTTTTCTGAAGATGACTTTGTGTTTAATGTATGAAACCACTGTTGTCTCATTTGGATCCTGTAACGGGGTTTGTGTGTGCAGTGGGTTCGGAGCTCCGCGCCATGGCTGCTGAGCCGGGCTGCCTGGTTTTAGACTCTGACTTCCTGCTGGACTTTGGAGACTCTGACATCATGGGTCTGGACAGAGATGCTGGTCAGTTAAGTCTCTTTCCATCTGTGCCAACAGCTTTTCTTAAACAGTTTTCTCTCCAGGAATGAACCCAGCACCTGAAGAATCCACCTTCCCAGCAATCCTCTCTTGTAAAGGGAGACGCCCCTCTGGACACAGGCTTAGATCTGAGTATCTGCTCTTTGTCTTTTGTTTCTTGTCATTGATTTAAGGCCCATGTCCATACAGCTTTCTTCCCCCTCTCTTTTTTTTTCCTGAGCGCCAGTGTCTTTCTTTATCTCTCTCTTGGTTTAAATGAAGAGATTGTGTGCAGCCACCTAGAGAAAAAGCACTTGTGTCTTCTGTTTTTGAAGAACACTCTACTTTTTTTTGTGGCTGTTCTGAGCGCTTTAAGTTGAAACTCTTTGAACTATTCAGAAAGGTGCTGTGTCATCACTGTAGCACCTTTTCAAGCAACCAATCAGATGGTGCAAAACTTGTCACTCTAACAGGAGTAATTTGATTTTGCTGTCTCTATCAACAGTCAGCTGATTTTGTCACACAAAATTTATGGCAATAGAGACAAATAAAAATCCTCATCTGTGATGACAGATTGGACAGGCGTGATGTTCCAGCTGAGGGTGAGCGCTTTTATCACCAGATGCATTATAAGATAGTTGTAGGCTGTTTGTTGTCATAGAAAGAAATACCACAAATGGCAGGTTTTCTTGTTAATGTGCTGCGATGAGGTGCTTCTATTTTTCTCTGAAGAGAAGTCAGTTTCTGCGGCGTAAGATCAATAAAATCTTTTCTGCCAGGTACAAACAAACTATATGGACACAGAACCTTAGAGGTGATGATGCAACAACAGCTAAAGAGCTTTTAGCTGGATTAACTATTTTGTCTTTTTTGGTTTTATTGAAGGAGTGGACCTGGGGGCGGAGCTTTGCCTGTCATGTGAAGGCCTCCAATCAAAGCAGCAGCCAGCTTCAGATGATTCCTCGCTACTGGGTGGGTTGAACAAAACCATCAATAGCGACTCCAGCAGCAAGAGCAGAAATGTAAATACGGCAGACGAAGGAGGCAAAGTCTCTGAGAAGATGTTTTCCTGCTCACTGTGCTCCTTCGCTTCCCGTTACTCCAACCACCTGAAACGCCACAGGAGCATCCACGACGGAGAGAAACCGTACCGCTGTTACATCTGCCCCTACGCCTCAGCCCAGTTGGTCAACTTACAGCGCCACGCCCGCACCCACACTGGAGAGAAACCGTACGGCTGTCACCAGTGCACCTATGCCTGCAGTTCCCTCAGCAACCTGCGGCGGCACCAGCGCATGCACTCGCAGGCAAAACCGCCGCAGCAGAAGAAAGAAAAGAGACGAGCAAGAAGGAAAACGACAGATGGTGAAACTGAAGAAGGTAAAAGCTGAAGGTGACGTAAATAAATGTAAAAGCTGGAGCGGCACTCGGCTCTCTCACAGCCAGCTTCTAGTTTTCACTCTGCTCCTGCTGCCATAAACCTGCAGTCGAACTCGCCACCGTGCCCATGAGCAAAGCTTTGGGTGACCTGAAAAATGACCCCTCCAATGCCACTGGATGGATTCTTCCAGGATGAAGATGTGGCTGTTCAGGAGCTCCTCACAAACCAAAAACCATCAGGAGGGAAACTTGCTGTCCCACGTGGGACTTGGTTCTAGTGGCCCTGAGTGACCCTGAAGGTCGCTGCACTCGTTCTTCTGCTGTCTCCTGCTTCTCCTCGTTCTTTAACTCCCTCTGGATTAAAGCGTCACCTGAACGCTGAGATATGAACATTCAAACACGTGACTGTCTCGTGCGAACAAACACTGTTTCTGGTTTTTAATCTTCAGGGAGAAAAAAGGTTTTAACTTTCAAATGACAGAGCAGAAAAGCAGAAGCGACGAGTCAAAAGTGAAAATGTTTTCTTCAGAAAGAGGAAGCGACATCCTCTGTGGCTGATTTCAGATCGACCTGAAGCTGAACTGAAACCGTCAGCTGCTGAGACGAAGTCACTGAGTGCTGCTCCAGTTTAACCTCAGAGGACAGTTTGGGGTCGTGTCCCATCCTTCTGGTCTTTGGACAGTAAATTAAAAGAATGTGAGATGATTTTTTTTTGTTTTTTCAGTTTACAGCATTCTCACAGTTTTCTGTCTTCGTCCTCTTCCAGTGGTCACCCTACAGGTGTCCCAGGACTCAGGCTTCCTGCGGACTCTGGGGGGCGCCCTCGGCTCCCCCTCAGCCCTGCTCCCTGCCCTCCTCTTCCCTCTGTGCTGCCAGCTGTGTGGCCTGACCTTAGAGGACGCTGACCTGGACGTGGACAAAGTGGACAGCCAGGGGGACAGTGATGGAGGACAGGTACGGGGTGTTTTTTGGGGTTAGGGTGTGTGTGTGGGGGGGGGGGGGCTTTAATCTCTGTTACTGTAATCTGTAGTGGCACTGAGCATGAGACACCCTAGGACAGAACTCTGTGCCTGACCCTTGACCTTTACAAATTACAAAATTTGCCTGGGGGGTGGGGGTCATCATGTCACGTCTCAATATATCAGGAACACGTCCCATGGCGGTGTTTATGTCCTAACCTGGGTACAAACTGAAGCACAGCCTCAGAAACAGAGGTGGGCGGGGCTTACAGAGGACTGCAGATCCAGGACGCTTTTAAGATCAGCTGATTTGTTTTGGTTGCTGTCCTGATGGTCAAACACCATCCATGAGCTGGTTTCAGTCCGAGTCCCATCCAGTTTGATCCTCACTGAGTCTGGTTTCTTCAGTGTGCTTTGTTTCTATGGCAACCAGTGGTTTTATTAAAAATCTAAATTCAGTTCAGTAAAATCAGTGATCACAGATTTGGAAGATTCCAGACCTTGGTTTCAGATCCACGAGGTCTCTGAGGACGACCAAGTCATCAGACATGGGTTTGTTCCCAAAACCTCCCGGCACTTCTGCTTTCTGTTGGAAATGAGCTGAAATGGGTTTTTGTGTTAAAATGTTCACGTCTTCTTTCTGTGCGTCAGATTTGTCGTCGCTGCTCCTGGGAGCTGTTAACCAAAGACGAAGCCACACCCCCACAGAGCCCAGTGACATCACAGGGATCTAGGACAGGTCAACGGGGCACTAAGATCTGTTACTGCCACGCCCACTTGACCCACCACGCCCACATCCACTCTGAGGAGAAACCACACCGCTGCCCCCGCTGCCCCTACACATCCTCCCACCTCAACAACCTCAAGCGACACCTGCGGGTGCACACGGGCGAGAAGCCGTACTGCTGCCCTGTCTGCAGCTACGCCTGCGGGAACCTGGCCAACCTGCGGCGCCATGAGCGCATCCACTCGGGCGCCAAACCTTTCCTGTGCAGCGTCTGCAGCTACTCATGCAACCAAAGCATGAACCTGAAAAGACACATGCTGCGGCACACGGGGGAGAAACCGTACGCCTGCACCGAGTGCGGCTACACCACGGGCCACTGGGACAACTACAAACGCCACCAGAGGAAACGCGGACACAACACAGGCAGCTGGGACAGACACGCCCACGCCGCCGCCCTCCGCTGGACCGAAGAGCCTCAGGACCGCCACAGACCGGACACCACGTAGGGACGGTGGGAACCTTCATCTGGATTACTGCAGTGAAACAGGGGGCAGGAAAATATTCTGCAAAAAAAAGAAAAAACACAAAATCTGATGGATGATGAGTTCAAAGCTCTTTGAGGTGGAAATAAAATACTCATATTTTAATAGTTAGTTTTTAAAATTAAACTGAAGCAAAGAATCAGAATGGAAGGTGGTACGTAGCACAGCCGCCAGGTCGTCCACTGATGATTAAAAAACCAAAATGTTTTCTTACTCCGCCCCTTTTTATGTGGATCCACTTCATAGTTTCTGCTTCTGACGTCACAAAGTTCATTCATTTAGACCTGCCTATTCCAGTCAAGGGTCACAGGGGGTGGAGCCTATCTCAGCAGTCAGAGGTCGTGAGGCGGGTTCACCCTGGACAGGACGCCAGTCTGTCATAGGGTCACATACAGACAAACACAGTCACACCTACGGACAATTTAAAGTTTCCAGTCCATCTAACCTGCGTGTCTTTGGATGTGGGAGAACACGCAAACACGGGGAGAACACGCAAACACGGGGAGAACACGCAAACACGGGGAGAACACGCAAACACGGGGAGAACACGCAAACACGGGGAGAACACGCAAACACGGGGAGAACACGCAAAAAGGACACAGGTGGGACTCAAACCCATGGCCTTCTTGCTGTGAGGCAACAGTGCTAACCACTAAGCCAACATGCCGGCAGCACCAAGTTTGATTTAATAAAAAAAAAGAAGTTAATTACTTTTAAAAACAAAACAATTTTTTTTTCACCCATTTTCAGCCAAAAATTTGTTTTATTTAAATGAGTAAAAAATATTACTTCAGTGAATTATTATTATTATTATTATTAAGAATGGATGGATTTGTGTGATTAAAAATGAGAATCTGAGTTTCCGCTGTTTAAAGTTACAAATTATTCTAACAGAGTTACAACAACAACAAAAAACTTGGTGAAACATTTGGTTAAATATTAACAATCAGAAAATGTTTGTTTTCAAACTTTTCTTTCACGCTCCCTATTATTTAGAAGCCATGATTTAATATCTATTTTTAATGTTATGTCACTGAAATAAGTTTCTCCAAAGGGGTTGAACGATCGAGGAATTATCAACAATATTTGAAACATATTTATGTGAATGTATATTAATTACACTGTTATAACATGTGAATCAGGATCCAAACTGAATCCCACTTGTATGGATTTGACAGGATGCGACTGACTGACCGACTGCTTTCATCGAGAACAGCGGACTGGTTTTTCAAAAACGGATGATGACCAAGTTATGTTTTCCCCTTAGTCAATAAATATTGATTGAGATTGATTTTTTTTTTTTTATTCATTTAACAGTAATAATGAATAGCATCCTTGGTGGAGGTAATATAAATGTCCACATTAGAGTTAACATTAAACTGAGTTGTTGGGCTGAATGACTGCGGTGCTGCACTGACTGTACCTGGCCTGCAGGGGGCATTAATACCATGTTTGGAGGAACAGAAACAGTTTTTATTGTTTCGTGTTTGATGAGTGACTCAATTTATCGTCGTATTTTTTTCTTTTTTTCCTCCTGGTCGTCTGAACTCGTCTCGGGTTCAGGTGTTTGTTTTAAAGGGGTCTTTTCGTATTTTCTACAAACATTTTGGGTTCTGACCTCATCTTTGCAGAAATAAGATCTGGGCGGAGCCACCTGTCAGGAGAAGGTTGTGTTTTTTAAGTAAGTGATAGGGATGTTTTTGGATCAGAGCAGCCTGCTGGATCCGGCGGTTTCTGATGGGATCTGAACCCGTGTGGGACTTAAAGTGTTGCCGCTCTGGTCCTTGATCTGGTTTATGTTCTGGTCCCGGTGAGTACGTCTACCAGGTTTCCTTCCAGTAAAGATGTTCGTTTGGGTTCACCAGCATCTTCTTTCACATCTCTTTTTATGAAACAGCTGGTTGATCCGCCTGGAGGCGGAGCCTCAGAGCCACTGGCGCGTCTCCACAAACACAAATGTGTAGCTAACGGACCACGGCGGTTCAGTGAAGCCGCCTGTTTTTGATTCACCTCAGCACACAGCAGGCATTTGATGCCCACGCAGCGGTCACGTGTATCACAACAGTGCTCCTTTGACCTCCTGCTGACCTGCCGTGACCTCCACGTGTGTCAGCGTCCAGCCAATCAAACACAAACATCAACGATTCTCTGCCTGTGGCTGACCACGCCCACTTCTAAAGCCCAGGACTCTCCGGGCTGTGGGCGTGTCTCAGAGCGCAGACTGCCACAGTGGGCGTGTCTCAGGCTCAGCGGGTGTTCAGGGATGAAGTTCAGTAACACGTCACACAAATCTAAAACGAGATGTTTCAGGACTAATTTTTGTCTTATTAGACGTGTCTGTGTGCACAGAGACAAAGGATTGTGGGAGTTTGAGGATATGAACATGTTTAAGTGTAAACATTAGACAATAATGCTGCACAGCACAACCCCTTTATTTAATAAAAATCACTGCTGTTAACCAATAAAGAGAAAGCAGCAAAATGCACCGTTTAAATTCACCTTTTTTAGAGCAGATCTGCTGTCATGTGAAGTTTATGTATAAACACACACACACACTGAATTTAATGTGTTTATGTTTGTAAGTAAACAGCATTTTTTTGCATCATCAGAATATTTAGTAAAATGTACAAAGTTACTAAACAAAATAAAGAAGTACAATAAATCATCACGTTTACAGCCTTAGACCACTCAGGATGACCACATGAACATTTAAATGGATTATTAAGAAATTCAAACACTGTCCTGAAGGAGATGGTTCTCAAAAACTCAGTGACCCTGCAAGAAGAACACAAGTGAGGGAAGCCACCAAGACATGTTCTAGGCTTCTGTGGCTGTGATTGGAGGAGCTGTGGATGGTGTGAGTCAGTCACACAACTTCATGAAGTTTCAAATCCAGTGACCGGAGCCAGAGGAGAGACTCCAGCCTGGATTTGGTCAACACGGTGCAAAATGAAGCCAAAGTACAAAGTGTCAGAACCAAGGGAGAGAGTTTTCAACTTCATTTTGACCAGTTTTCTGATTATAGAACATTGCTGATGTTTTTGCAGGAGAATGAAGGTCCAAGTCTTTAGTCTTCCTGGTGCTTCCTGTCCTGCTGTCTGAGACTTGGACTCTACCAGTGTCCCAAGGTGAGGACTGGATGTCTTTGGTCCCAGGTCTCTGTGGAGGATCTTTGCGTCCTGCTGGAATGACTTTGTGTCCAGTGAACGGTTACTTGGTGAGACTCAGATGAGAAGGATCACTGACACTGTGAGGGAACATCAGACACCACATTTAGTCCATGTGGTGCCTCAGAGACTGCAGAAGAACAAAGACACGCCCACATTTCACCTGGCTCCAGCAGGTGGATGGCTACTTTGAAGAAGGGGCAATGCACTGGTTGTCTGTCTGGGTGGCTGCCATCCAGGACCCAAGTGGTTGTGTGATGTGGATGCAGTGAAGTGCAACAGGGGCTTATGTTTCCAGACTTGACTTAAAATTTAAGGGTGCTCATCATTCTGATCATGACCGTGAGCTGTCTGTGAGATTTTAAAAGCTTTGATGATGCTTGAAGGATTTCAAAAGCTTTGATGTTTGTAGGATTTTTAATACCTTTGAGTTTCTTTCACTCACACGGCGGGCTGGTTCGTGGCGGTGCGTGGGGACGGGCTGAAGCTCGGTGAACTGTGACCGCGGCGCTTGTTCCTGTGTGAGTCTGAGTTGAAGCCACCAGTTGACTGAACGCGTGCAGACATGGGCCTGGTGAGTACTCAGCTCCTTTCTTCAGCTTTAAAAACAACATTTATCACCTCTATCAGGACAGAAATATAAAAAAAAAAAAAAAAAAATTAAAACTGCAACGACAGAAAAATTCTCAGAAAAAAAATCTGCATGTGACAAAATGTTTTGTTTATGTTGTTTCATGAACTGTAAGGTTGAAGCTTTAACACTCAGTTAAAGCTGTTCAGAACATTACCATTACCTGTTCAGGACGAGACACCAACTTTACTCAATACTGGTTTTGTTATATTTAGAAATGGCCAAGCCCCGCCCCTTTATCTAAATCCACTAAACTTTAACTAAATGTTTTTGACCAGAGTGAAGTTGGTTACTAGTTACTTATTCGGCAGATATTCGCAATTTCAGCCTGTAGATTTCCTAAATTATGCATCTCTGTGGTTCCGTTGGATGTCATTTATACCAAAAATTAACAAAATGTTGAATAAGTGTCTGAATAAGTAACTGGTAACTGAATGTCTGGACAGATATTCAGACAGATATTCGCAATTTCAGCCCGATTTACAGTTGTAATCCAATTTTTTCAGTCAAAACCTACATTAATCATCTCCTTGGATGAAAACAGCCATTCTGACCAAAAAATAAACAGTTTTTTTCAGCTGAATAAGTGCCTGGACTGGACAGATATTCAGACAGATATTCATCATTTCAGGCTGACTTCCTATGTTATGCATCTCTGTAGATTTACTGGAAGTCATTCATACCAAAAATAAAAATGAAAAGATAAACTGCCAAATAAGTAACTAGTAACCGGTAACCAACTTCACTCTGGTATGTTTTTGTGGCATCGATGCAACAGTTTTGCTGAGTGACTTAAAAATGATCTTGTTAGTTTGAGTCACTGAACACAAACCTGACAGTAAACATCATTTTGTCTATTTGCTTATTTGTCTGTTTGACTCCTTCACTTCTCACAGAAGTTTTTTTTTTCCACTTTCTTTTTATTGTTATTTATGGACCAATGACACCAGATCAGATTCCTTGTATGTGAGAAC